>NC_092144.1:65008579-65283583 GCF_043159975.1 Macaca nemestrina | reverse complement strand
TCTCCCTACCTTCCCTTCCTCCCTTCCTCCCTCTCTCCCTCCCTCCCTTCCCTTCCTCCCTCCCTTCCCTTTGTCCCTCCCTCCCTCCCTTCCCTTCCTCCCTCCCTCCCTCCCTTCCCTCCCTCCCTCCCTCCCTCCCCTTCCTCTCTCCCTCCCTTCCCTTCCTTCCTCCCTCCCTCCCTCCCTCCCTCCCTCCCTCCTTCCTTCCCTCCCTCCCTCCCTCCCTCCCTCCCTCCTTCCTTCCCTCCCTCCCTCCCTCCCTCCTTCCTTCCCTCCCTCCCTCCCTCCCTCCCTCCTTCTTTCCTTCCTTCCTTCCCTTTCTTCCTCCCTTCCTTCCTTCCTTCCCCCTCTGAACATCAGGGTCGGTCCTTCCTTCCTTCCTTCCTCCCTTCCTTCCTTCCTTCCTTCTTTTTTCTTTTTTTTTTCAGACAGGATTTCTCTCTGTTGCCCAGGCTGGAGTGCAGTGGCACCATCTCAGATCACTGCAAGCTCCGCCTCCCTGGTTCACGCCATTCTCCTGCCTCAGCCTCCCAAGTAGCTGGGACTACAGGCGCCCGCCACCACACCTGGCTAATTTTTTGTATTTTTTAGTAGAGACAGGATTTCACCATGTTAGCCAGGATGGTCTCGATCTCCTGACCTCATGATCCACCTGCCTCAGCCTCCCAAAGTCCTGGGATTACAGGTGTGAGCCACCAGCCTCCTCTGACTTTTTCTGAGACAGAATCTCGCTCTGTCGCCCAGGCTGCAGTGCAGAGATGTGATCTCTGCTCACTGCAACCTCTGACTCCCGGGTTCAAGCGATTCTCCTGCCTCAGCCTTCCGAGTAGCTGGGACTACAGGTGTGAGCCACTATGCCAGCTAATTTTTTGGTAATTGTAGTAGAGACAGGGTTTCATGTTGGCCAGGCTGGTTTCAAACTCCTGATCTCAAGTGATCCTCCTGCCTCGGCCTCCCAAAGTGTTAGGATTACAGGCGTGCACCACCATGCCCAGCCATGGGGGAGTTAAACTTATCTTACACTGCTGAGGTCTCTCAAGATGTGTGTAGGAAGAGAAAGTTGGGGGGAGAGGGAGAGACAAAGGAAAAGAGGAAGAGAGAGAGAGGGAGAAAGAGGAAGAGAGAGAGAAACAGAGAGGAAGACTGAGAGGAGAAAGAGAGTAAGGGGGAGAGAAAGAGAGATGGAGAGAGAGAGAGAGAGAGAAGGAGACACGGGTGGGGGAGAGAAAGAGGGAGAGAGAGATGAGAGAGAGAGAGCGATGAGAGAGAGAGAGAGAGGAGACACAGAGGAAGGGGAGAGAAAGCGGGGGGGGGGGGAGAGAGAGAGAGATTGATAGCACCCAGCTGTCAATCAGTCGCTCTAGTGCTGTGAGCCGGAAGGGAAGAATGGATACCGAGGAAGTTACTTGACTTTCCTTAGTGGGACAGTTCCTCCTTCTAGAACTGCCCTTCCTATGTCCCCTGTGCTCCTCTCCAGTCCATACTCTACATCTCAGCCAGAAAAAAACAGCAATTCTAAAGCACGTATCTGCCCACGACCCTCCGTGGCTCAACACTCTTCAGTGGTACCCAGCACCCTCTAAGTCTACGCCAAGCTTCCTACCATGGCATTGGAGCCACGCTCTGGGTCCTTTACTGATGGCTCCTGCCTCATCCCTTCCACCCCCTCCCATACCCTGCATGCCAGCCCAGGCAGCCCCTCCCCGCTCCCACAATAGCTCTCCTGCATTCCTGTCCCCTGCCTTCTGCTTAAGCTGTTCCCACAGCCTGGAGTCTGCCTCCTGGCTGGAGGAAATCCTGCCGGCTCACATGGCCGTGATCCCCATCATTTCCTACAGAAAAGCTTGCCCAGCTCTCCAACACAGGGGCCTTCTGCCCCTCCTGAGCCCTGAGTCCCCTCCGTCTTAACTGGGAGGTCACCTGTTTGCGTGGTGTCTGCTCAGTTTGCAGGCAAGGCCACCAACACGCTCCTTTCCTGTTTTGTTTCCTTCCTCCCATCCTCTCCTGTCCACCCTCTGCCCCTCCCTCCCTTCTTCTTTTCTTTCCTTCTAGTTACTGAGCCATGCCACGTGCTGCATGCAGCGAGGATGAATAAAATAAACCTAGAGCAATCATTCCAGTTACTACAGCCATATAACAAATTATTCTAAAACTCAGTGGCTTCAGACAAGGACCGTATTTATTTTGCTCAAAAACTTACCATCTGCACAGGCCCTGGTGGAGGCAGCTTATCTGTGTGCCCTTTGGTGATGGCTGGGGCTGGCAAGAAGCTGGGGAGGTGCTTGGGCTGGAAAGATTCAAACGGCTGGAGTCTGGGACAACTGGAGCTCGTTGGCTCCTGTGCTTATCTCTGCACAGCTTCAGGGTAGCTAAACTTACCTTACACTGCTGAGGCTTCTGAAGATGTATGTAGGTAGAGAGAGCTGGGGGGAGAGGGAGAGAGAGAAAGAGAGAGAGAAGAAGAGAGTGGGGAGAGAGACAAGAAGAGAGAGAGGAAGAAAAAAGGAGAGAGAGGAAGAGAGAAGGAGAGAGGAAGACAGAGAGAAGGAGGGAGAGGGAGAGAGAGAGGAAGAGAGGAAAGAGAAAGAGAAAGGAAGGGAAAGACGTGTGTGTGTGAGAGAGAGGGAGAAAAGAGAGGAGACAGAAAACAGAGGAGAGAGAGAGAAAACAGAGGAGAGAGAGAGGAAGAGAAAAAGGAGGGGGGGAGAGAGAGGAGAGTTAGAGAAGAACAAGAAAGGAGAGAGAGAGGATGAGAATGAGAATTGGGTGCCATAAACCCTCTGATGGGGAAAGCAAAGGGCATTGTGGGAGAATCCTCTCAGCACCTGGGACAGCACCCGATGCTGACCAGGAACTTAACAACCAGGAAAATGGTAAAGGGGTGCACAGCCCACCTGGAGTCCAAATAGATGTTCTAACTCTCTTGGGTGTGTCTGGGAATCAGGTAGGAGGTCTTCAGAGGAGGAATTTGCATGCGTTGTTCTCTTTATAATAACCATACTAACGGCCAGCAATGTTCTGGCACTTACTATGGATTAAGTCCTTGTTATGAATGACTTCACGTCATCCTTCCAAATTCAATGACAGGTAGCCGGGCGCGGTGGCTCACACTTTGCAATCCCAGCACTTTGGGAGGCTGAGGCAGGTGGATCACCTGAGGTCCGGAGTTCGAAACCAGCCTGGCCAACACGGCAAAACCCCGTCTCTACTAAAAATACAAAAATTAGCCAGGCGTGTTGGCGAGCACCTGTAATCCCAGCTACTCATGAGGCTGAGGCAGGAGAATCGCTTGAACCCAGGAGGCAGAGGTTGCAGTGAGCTGAGATTGCGTCACTGTACTCCAGCCTGGGCATCGGAGCGAGACTCTCAAACAGGAGCTGGCAGACTATGGCCCACTGCTTGTTTTTGAAAATAAAGTTTTATGGGAACACAGCTATGCTCACTTGTTTTCATATCATCTATGACTGCTTCCCAGTTACTATGGCAGAGGAGGTGCAAGAGCCACTGTATGGGTCACAAGTCTGAAATTATTTACTATCTGGCTGTTCGTAGAAAAAGTTTGCTGATATCTGTCCTGGAGGTCAGTGATATTAGGATTTCAGTTTACAGAAAAGGAGAAAAAGATATAGAGAAAAACAGTTTTTTTTTTTTCAAGGTTGAGAAAATGAGCATCTGAACCAATTGCCCGTGTTATTAAATTTAAACATTTATTATTATTTTTGAGACAGGGTCTTGCTGTGTCACCCAGGCTGGGGTGCAGTGGCACAATCACGGCTCATCATAGCCTTGACCTCCTGGGCTCAAGCAATCCTCCCACCTCAGCCTCCCAAGTAGCTGAGGCCACAGATGCATGCCACCAAGCCTGCTAATTTTTGTATTTTTTGTAGAGATAAGGTTTTGCCGTGTTGTCCAGGCTGGTCTCAAACTTCTGGGCTCATGCTATTCTCCACTTTGGCCTCCGAAAGTGCTGGGATTACTGCCACCATGCCCAGCCTAAAATTTTTACTTTTAGTTGTGGTAAAATATGCATAAAGTAAAATTTACCATCTTAACCATTTTAAGCGTGCAATTCAGTAGTGTTGAGTATATTCACATTGTTGTGCAACCATGTTGCACAAAAGACCTTCAGGTCTTTTTTTTATTTTGCAAAACAAACTCTGTATCTATTAAAAAACAGCCTCCCCCGGCTGGGCGCGGTAGCTCAAGCCTGTAATCCCAGCACTTTGGGAGGCTGGGACGGGCGGATCGCGAGGTCAGGAGATCGAGACCATCCTGGTTAACACGGTGAAACCCCGTCTCTACTAAAAATACAAAAAACTAGCCGGGCGAGGTGGCGGGCGCCTGTAGTCCCAGCTACTCAGGAGGCTGAGGCAGGAGAATGGCGTAAACCCCGAAGGTGGAGCTTCCAGTGAGGTGAGATCCGGCCACTGCACTCCAGCCTGGGCGACAGAGCGAGACTCTGTCTCAAACAAACAAACAAACAAACAAAAAACAAACAAACAAAAAAACAGCTTCCCGGCCAGGTGTAGTGGCTCACGCCTGCAATCCCAGCACTTTGGGAGGCCCAGGCAGGTGGATCACCTGAAGACAGGAGCTTGAGACTAGCCTGGCCAACATGGTGAAACCTCATCTCTACTAAAAGTACAAAAATTAGCTGGGCTTAGTGGCGGGCACCTGTAATCCCAGCAACTTGGGAGGCTGAGGCAGGAGAATGGCTTGAACCCGGGAGGCGGAGGTTGCAGTGAGCCAAGATCACGCCACTGCACTCCAGCCTGGGGACAGAGTAAGACTCCGTCTCAAAAACAACAACAACAACAACAACAACAAAAACAACAACAGCAACAACAGCAACAACAGCTTTCAGGCTGGTGCAGTGACTCATGCCTATAATCCCAGCACTTTGGGAGGGTGAGTCAGGTGGATCACCTGAGGTCAGGAGTTTGAGACCATCCTGGCCAACATGGTGAAACCCCATCTCTACTAAAAATACAAAAATTAGCTGGGTGTGGTGGTGCACGCCTGTAGCCCCAGCTACTCGGGAGGCTGAGGTAGGAGAATTGCTTGAACCCAGGGGGCGGAGGTTGCAGTGAGCCGAGATCACGCCACTGCACTCCAGCCTGGGCGACGCAGTGAGACTCTGTCTCTCAAAAAACAAAACAAAACAAAACAAAACAAGAAACAAATCCTGCGACTTCCCAATCTCATCTCCTCCAGCCCCTGGCAGCCACCACTCTTATTTTCTGTCTCTATGAATTTGACTCCTCCAAGTGCCTCATGTAAGTGAAATTATACAGCATTTGTCATTGTGTAACTGGTTTAATACGTTTGAGATGGTGAGAGCTTAAGGTCTACAGGACTAAGGTGTTTTTTTTTTTTTTTTGTCTTTTTTTTTTTTTGACAGAGTTTCACTCTGTCGCTAGGCTGGAATGCAGTAGGGCGATCTCGGCTCACTGCAACCTCTGCCTCCCGAGTTCAAGTGATTCTCCTGCCTCAGCCTCCTGAATAGCTGGGACTACAGGTGAGCGTCACCACAACCGGCTAATTTTTGTATTTTTAGTAGAGACAGGGTTTCACCATGTTGGCTAGGATGGTCTCGATCTCCTGACCTCGTGATCCGTCCACCTCCACCTCCCAAAGTGCTGGGATTACAGGCGTGAGCCACCGCGCCCGGCCATGGACTAAGGTCTTTTTTTTTTTTTTTTTTTAAAGTTTTTTTTTTTTTTTTTTTTTTAGGCGGAGTCTCGCTCTGTCGCCCAGGCTGGAGTGCAGTGGCCAGATCTCAGCTCACTGCAAGCTCTGCCTCCTGGGTTTACGCCATTCTCCTGCCTCAGCCTCCCGAGTAGCTGGGACTATAGGCGCCCGCCACCTCGCCCGGCTAGTTTTTTGTATTTTTAGTAGAGACGGGGTTTCACCGTGTTAGCCAGGATGGTCTCGATCTCCTGACCTCGTGATCCACCCGTCTCGGCCTCCCAAAGTGCTGGGATTACAGGCTTGAGCCACCGCGCCCGGCCGGACTAAGGTCTTAAAATAGCTCTTCCTGTCTGTGTAATCTCCATTATGGCAGGACTCATATAAGAAGATGACAGTTCATCTGATGCGGAAGAAAACTTACTCCTAGTTAGAGTGACTTGGATTGAATTCTTCCCTGTTCCCAGCAGTGTCTGCTCATGGAGTCTCAGGCACTGTCAGGGGTAGGAGGTGGTAATCAGATATGCTCGCTCTGAGCAGTGCAAGGGGAAGCAGGTGCCCAGAGGTGCATCCCAGTTTGGTGGGGGTGATAAACATGGACAGGTAAGTGCAGGAGTGTCTGCAATACTCAATCTAAGAAAGGTAGTTCCGGCAGAGTTCAGGGGAGAGATCTCTGTGCAGAGCCAGACATGGGGATGAGATTCTGAGAATTTGGAAATGAATAGGCCACCAGCCCCTCCTCCCTCTGAGTCAGGAGTCCAGGCACTTGTCCCTCCTCCCTGGGACCTAGAAGTCCATGCCCCCGGCCCCTCCTCCCTTGGACCCAGGAGTCCAGGCCCCTAGCCCCTCCTCCCTCGGACCCAGGAGTCCAGGCCCCCAGCTGCCTTCTCCCGCAGGACCCCAGGAGCTTGGGTACCCGCAGGCTACTAGATCCTTGTTTCTGTGCATGGAAATTCTCAAATTATCCCCAAAAGTCTATGAAGAAGGTAAACACACATTTCCAGATGAAGGAATAGGCTGATATATTTGAAAGACACACAGAGGGTCACAGTCTGGAATTGACAGTGGTGGGATTCGAACCTGTTTCACGCCAGAGCTGTGACGCGCCTTACATGGCGCGGCAAGTATGACGTCATTCGAAGAAACCATAGGCCCCGCCCCCTGACGTAGCCACGCCCATAGGCTACTGAAACCACTTCTCCCAGCTGTGACAGCGCTCAGGACCGTGCTCATAGGTCCGGCCCCTGGGATCCCCGCCCCCTCCGCCCGCGCCCCGCCCCTCGCAGCCCAGTTCCGGAACCCGCGGGCCCCGCCGCGCCTGCGCCTCCGCACGTGGATAGCTGCGCCGCGCGCTCTTCCTCCGAGGGGCCGGGGCGGCTGGTGTGCAACCAGCTCCGCTTCGACCCCCGACCCCTGTCCCCGGCCCGGCATGAACCGCTACCTGCTGCCGCTGTCGGCGCTGGGCACACTAGCAGGCGCCGCCGTGCTGCTCAGGTGAGTACCTTCTAGCCCCGCGTGCACGGTCTAGGCAGGCCTCCCGCGCAGGGGCAGGGAAGACGGCGGAGACCCCCGCCCCTCGCACCCGGGTCCAGCCCCCGCAGCTCCCGACCGGCAGTGTCCGCCCCAAGTGGGGCAAACCTGCGCTCTGGCCGGCCAGGTCACCGGCCCAAGGTCACTCGGAGGGAAGGGCGAACCAGGGCCCTTGTAAATGTTGCTTTCCTTCCAGACTTTTAAACTCTTTATTTTATTGTATTATTTATTTGTTCGTTTATTTTTAAAGGCAGCATCTGGCTCTGGCGCCCAGCCTGGAGTGCAGTGGCGCGCTCTTGGCTCACTGCAGCCTTGTCCTCCTGGGCTCAGGTGATCCTCCTACCTGAGCGTCCCCAGGAGCTGAGACCACAGGTGCGCCACCACGCCCGGCTAATTTTTGTTTTTTTAGGAGAGACAGGGTTTTTGCCATGTTGGCCAGGCTGGTCTCAAACACCTGCGCCTCAGATGATCCGCCCGCCTTGGCCTCGCAAAGTGCAGGGATTACAGACGTGAGCCACCTCGCCCGGCCTTCTTAATTTAAACTTACTTAAATTTTTTACTTAAAAAATTAGTGGCTGGTGGACACTGTATTGCATGGTGCCCTTCTGTCCTGTGGGTGCAGTGCTGTTAACCTGCTCAGCCTCCTGTTGCTGGAGACTGGCTTGTTTCCAGCATTAGCCTCTGTGGGACATGGGTGTGGTGGGCAGAGTCATGGCTCCACAGAGGGGTCCACGTCCTAATCCTCGGAACCTGTGACTACATTACCTCAGGTGTCAGAGGTTCTTGCTGACGTGTTAAGTGAAGGATCTTTTTTTTTTTGAGACGGAATTTTGCTCTTGTTGCCCAGGCTGGAGCGCAATGGCGCTACCTTGGCTCACCACAGACTCCGCCTCCCGGGTTCAAGCAATTCTCCGGCCTCAACCTCCCGAGTAGCTGGGATTACAGTCATGTGCCACCACGCCTGGCTAATTTCTTTTTTTTTTTTTTTTTTTTTTTTTTTTGAGATGGAGTCTGGCTCTATCCCCCAGGCTGGAGTGCAGTGGGGCAATCTCGGCTCACTGCAGGCTCTGCCTCTCGGGTTCCTGCCATTCTCCTGCCTCAGCCTCCTGAGTAGCTGGGACTACAGGCGCCCGCCACCACGCCCAGCTAATTTTTTGTATTTTTAGTAGAGACAGGGTTTCACCGTGTTAGCCAGGATGGTCTGGATCTCCTGACCTCGTGATCAGCCCGCCTTGGCCTCCCAAAGTGCTGGGACTACAGGCATGAGCCACCGTGCCGAGCGCCTGGCTGATTTTGTATTTTGCATGAGATTTCTCCATGTTGGTCAGGCTGTTGGTCTCGAACTCCTGACCACAGGTGATCTGCCCACCTCGGCCTCCCAAAGTGCTGGGGTTACAGGCATGAGCCACCATGGTCAGCCAAGCGAAGGATCTTATGATTATCATGTAGTCTTTTTTTTTTTTTTTTTGAGACAGGGTGTCTCTGTCCCTGGGCTGGAGTGCAGTCACGCTGTCACAGCTCACTGCAACCTCAGCCTCCCTGGGCTCACGTGATCCTCCCACCTCAGCCTCCTGAGTAGCTGAGTCTATAGGCGCGCACCACCAAACCCTGCTAATGTTTGTATTTTTAGTAGAGATGGGGTGTCAGCATGTTGGCCATGGCTGGTCTTGAATTCCTTACCTCAAGTGATCCTCCTGCCTTCCCAAAGTGCTGGGATTACATGTGTGAGGCACTGTGCTGGGCCTGCCTTGTGGTCTTATAGGGTCCTTATAAGAGGGAGCAGGAGGCTCAGTCAGAGGGGAGATGGAAGATAAGAGAGGTTGTCAGGTGTGGTGGCTCACACCTGTAATCGCAGCACTTTGGGAGGCCAAGGCAGGCGGATTGCAAGGTCAGGAGTTCGAGACCAGCCTGACCAACGTGGTAAAAGTCAGCCTCTACTAAAAATACAAAATAAATTAGCTGGGCGTGGTCGCACGTGCCTGTAATCCCAGCCACTCAGGAGGCTGAGGCAGGAGAATCGCTTGAACCTGGGAGGCGGAGGTTACAGTGAGCTGAGATCATGCCACTGCACTCCAGCCTGGGCGACAGAGTGAGACTCTGCCTCAAAAAAATAAAAATAAAAGCCAGGCGCGGTGGCTCACGCCTGTAATCCCAGCACTTTGGGAGGCTGAGGCGGGCGGATCACAAGGTCAGGAGTTCGAGACCAGCCTGGCCAATATGGTGAAATCCTGTCTCTACTAAAAATACAAAAATTAGCCGGGGGTGGTGGTGGACGCCTGTAGTCCCAGCTACTCAGGAGGCTGAGGCAGGAGAATTGCTTGAACCCGGGAGGCGGAGGTTGTAGTGAGTCGAGATCGGGCCACTGCACTCCAGCCTGGGAGACAGAGTCAGACTCCGTCTCAAAAAAAAAAAAAACATAAATAAATAAATAAAAATAAAAAAATAAAAATAAATAAAGGAGAGGTTCCAGTGATTATGCGGTTTGAAGATGGAGGCGGGGCCAGGAGTGGAGGAATGTGGCGATTTGTAGGAGCTGGAAATGGATTCTCCCCTAGAGCCTCCAGAAGGAACCTGACTCTGCCAATACCTTGATTTATTCCAGTGAGACGTATTTTGGACTCTTGACCTAAAGAACTGTAGGAGGATGCACTTACGTGGTTTTAAGCCACTAAGTTTGTGGTAATGTGTACAGCAGCCGCGGAAATCTCATTCAGTGGGCATTTTAAATTTAAATTAAAATTTTTTTGAGATGGCGTCTTACCCTGTTGCCCAGGCTGGTGCCATTTTGACTCACTGCAACCCCCGCCTTCCAGGTTCAAGCAATTCTCGTGCCTCAGTCCCCGGAGTAGCTGGATTACAGGTGTGCACCACCATACCTGGCTAATTTTTTTTTTTTTTTTTTTTTGAGACGGAGTCTCGCTCTCGCCCAGGCTGGAGCGCAAGTGGCGCGATCTCCTCCGCTCACTGCAAGCTCCGCCTCCTGGGTTCACGCCATTCTCCTGCCTCAGCCTCCCGAGTAGCTGGGACTACAGGCGCCCGCCACCTCGCCCGGCTAGTTTTTTGTATTTTTTAGTAGAGACGGGGTTTCACCGAGTTAGCCAGGATGGTCTCGATCTCCTGACCTCGTGATCCGCCCGCCTCGGCCTCCCAAAGTGCTGGGATTACAGGCGTGAGCCACCGCGCTCGGCAATTTTTGTATTTTTAGTAGAGACAGGGGTCTCCCCACGTTTGCCAGGCTGGACTCGAACTCCTGACCTCAAGTGACCTGCCCCCCACCCCCGACTTTGGCCTCCCAAAGTGCTGGGATTACAGGTGCGAGCCACCTCGCCCAGCTGGGAATCTCATGCAGTGGGCATTTATAAAATAACGACTGTCACCAGGCACGGTGGCTCACACCTGTAATCCCAGCACTTTGGGAGACCGAGGCAGGTGGATCACGAGGTCAGGCGATGGAGACCATCCTGGCTTACACAGTGAAACCCCGTCTCTACTAAAAATACAAAATATCAGCCAGGCGAGGTGGCGGTGCCCGTAGTCCCAGCTACTCGGGAGGCTGAGGCAGGAGAATGGCATGAACCCGGGAGGCGGAGCTTGCAGTGAGCCGAGATCGCACCACTGCACTGCAGCCTGGGCGACAGAGTGAGACTCCATCTCAATAAAAAAAAAAATAGACTGTCACTTGCGGAAGGCGTTCCACACACCAGACACTGGGTGGAGTCATTTATGGAGAACAGGACGGAGATCCCGTGGTGTGATGTGATGACGTCTGTGTTTCAGTTGGGGGATGGGAGTGAGCTCAGACGGCTTTGCCTGAGATCACTCAGTGAGGGGCACGTGGAGTGAGAGTTGGCAGATAGGACTGACCATGTCGCTGCTCACCCTCAGGGACTATGTCACCGGTGGGGCTTGTCCCAGCAAGGCCACCATCCCTGGGAAGACGGTCATCGTGACGGGCGCCAACACAGGCATCGGGAAGCAGACCGCCTTGGAATTGGCCAAGAGAGGTAAAATCTCCCCTGCTTTGGCTCTCAGAGAGATATCTGCACATCCATGCTCACTGCAGCGTTATTCACAGTCCGAAGGTGGAAGGAAGCCAGGCACCCATCCACAGATGAACAGAGAAACAGAATGTGGCCTCTGTAGACAGTGGTATATGATTCAGCCTTAAAAACGAAGGGCATTGGCCGGGCGCAGTGGCTCAAGCCTGTAATCCCAGCACTTTGGGAGGCTAAGGCGGATGGATCACCAGGTCAGGAGTTCGAGACCAGCCTAACCAACGTGGTGAAACCCCATCTCTACTAAAAATACAAAAATTAGCCAGGCATTGTAGTGGGTGCCTGTAATCCCAAGCTACCCGAGAGACTGAGGCAGGAGAATCGCTTGAACCCGGGAGGCAGAGGTTGCGGTGAACCGAGATCGCACCACTGCACTCCAGCCTGGGCAACAGAGCGGGACTCCATCTTCAAAACAAAGCAAAACAAAACAAAACAAAAAGTAAGGTCATTGAAACGATGAACCTTGAGGACATTCTATGAAGTGAAATCAGTCAGTCGACAGAAGAGCAAATACTGTATGATTCCACTTATAGGAGCTACCTAGAGTTAAATTCATAGAGAAGTTTGAATAATGGCTTGCCAGGGGTTGGGAGGGGAGGAGAGAATGGGGAGTTAATTATTTAATGGGCACAGAAGTTTAGATTGGGAAGACGAAACAGTTTGAGAAACAGGTGGTTATGATGGTTGCACAACATTAGAAATTATTATTACTGTTTCTTTTTGAGAGGGAGTTTTGCTCTTGTCGCCCAGGCTGGAGTGCAGTGGCATGACCTCAGCTCACTGCAACCTCCACCTCCTGGGTTCAAGTGATTCTCCTGCCTCAGCCTCCCAAGTGGCTGGGACTACAGGCATGTGGCACCACAACCAGCTAATTTTGTATTTTTAGTAGAGACGGGGTTTCTCCATGTTGGCCTCATCTTGAACTCCTGACCTCAAGTGATCCACCTGCCTCGGCCTCCCAAAATGCTGGGATTACAGGTGTGAGCTACCATGAATGTTTTTAATACCAATGAACTGGACGCTTAAAAATGGTTAAGAGGGCTGGTCTTGGTTCACATCTATAATTCCAGCACTTTTGGAGGCTAAGGCAGGAGGATCACTTGAGGCCAGGGTTTCCAGACCAGCCTGGACACTGTAGCAAGACCCACATCTCTACCAAAATTAGCCAGGCATGCTGGCACAGGTGGTGCCTGTAGTCCCAGGTCACTTGAGCCCAGGACTTCAAGGCTGAGGTGAGCTATGATGGTGCCAGCACCCAGCCAGGGCAGCAGAATGAGACTCTGACTTAAAAAAAAAAAAAAAAAAAAAAAAAAAAAGCAGGCGGGAGGTTAAGATGGTTAATTTTAAGTGATTTGTATTTTACCACAACAAAAAAATTGGAGGCCAGGCACTGTGGCTTATTTGTAATCCCAGTACTTTGGGAAGCTGCGGAGTGGATCACCTGAGGTCAGAAGTTCAAGACTAGCTTGGCTAACATGGTGAAACCCTTGTCTCTACTAAAAAAAAAAAAAAAAATTAGCTAGGTGTGGTGGCAGGCGCCTGTAATCCCAGCTACTCGGGAGGCTGAGGCAGGAGAATCGCTTGAACCTGGGAGGTGGAGGTTGCAGTGAGCTGAGATTGCACCACTGCACTCTAGCCTCGGTGACAGAGTGAGACTCCAACTACAAAAAAAAAAAAAAAGGAAAAAAAGTCCTAATGCCCTCCCCAAGTGCTGGGATTCCAGGTGTGAGCCACCGTGCCTGATGAATTCCATGGTGTTTAGTATAGAGTGCAGAGTGATGCAACCATCTTTAAAGTCAATCTTAGAACATTTCTGTTACCCTAGAAAGAAACCTTGCTCACTTTTAACTATCAAGCTGTAATTCCCTCTGCAGCCCTAGAAAACCAATAATCTATTTTCTTTCTCTATGGATTTGCCTATTCTGGGCATTTCATAGGTGTGAAATCATACACATAGCATTCATGTAAATGGGACTGGACACTGTAGTCTTTCGTGTCTGGTTTCTTTCCCTGAGCACAGTGTTTCTGAGGGTCATTCTTGCTGTAGCGTGAGCCAGTGCTTCACTCCTTTTCATGGCTAATGTTCCATCTCTATGGATGGACCACATTTTGTTAGCCCTTCATTCACGGATGGACATTTGGTTGTTTTTTTTTTTTTTTAATTTAAGTTCTAGGGTACATGTGCATAACTTGCAGGTTTGTTACATATGTATACTTGTGCCATGTTAGTGTGCTGTACCCATCAACTCGTCAGCATTTACATCAGGTATAACTCCCAATGCAGTCCCTCCCCCCTCCCCCCGGCATTTGGTTGTTTCTACCTTTTGGCTCTTATGAAGAATGCTGCAGTGAACATTGGTGCACGTGTTTTTGTGTAGACATATCATATGTTTTCATTTCTCTGGGATCAGTACCTAGGAGGGGATTATTATTATTGAGACGGAGTCTCGCTCGTCGCCCAGGCTGGAGTGCAGTGGCGTGATCACGGCTTACTGCAAGCTCCGACTCCCAGGTTCATGCCGTTCTCCTGCCTCAGCCTCCCGAGTAGCTGGGACTACAGGCGCCCGCCACGGCGCCCGGCTAATTTTTTGTATATTTTGTAGAGACGGGGTTTCACCGTGTTAACCAGGATGGTCTTGATCTCCTGACCTCGTGATCCACCCGTCTCGGCCTCCCAAAGTGCTGGGATTACAGGCGTGAGCCACCGCGCCCGGCCAGGCGTGGATTATTAATTTAAATCTTTTTCCATCCTGGGTTTTCAGGAGGCAACATCATCCTGGCCTGCCGAGACATGGAGAAGTGTGAGGCGGCGGCAAAGGACATCCGCGGGGAGACTCTCAATCACCACGTCAATGCCCGGCACCTGGACTTGGCTTCCCTCAAGTCCATCCGAGAGTTTGCAGCGAAGATCATTGAAGGTAGGAGGAGAACGCTGGCCGTGTGGGATGAGGACTGGCAGAGGCGGCTCCCAGGGCCAGGCTCTGAGGAGTGAATGGAGCAAGCAAACTTCAGAGCAGAGTTTTGGCAAACCATGGGCTAGGGACCAAATCCAGCTGCTGCCTTTTTTTGTATAGCCTGCAAGCAATGACTTTATTTATTCATTTATTTATTATTATTATTTTTTGAGACAGAGTCTCACTCTGTCGGCCAGGCTGGAGTGCAACGGCACGATCTTGGCTCACTGGAACCTCTGCCTCCCGGGTTCAAGCACACAGCCTCCTGAGTAGCTGGGATTAAGGTGCCCGCAACCACACCCTGCTAATTTTTTTATTTTATTTTATTTTTTTTTTGAGACGGAGTCTCACTCTGTCGCCCAGGCTGGAGTGCAGTGGCTGGATCTCAGCTCACTGCAAGCTCCGCCTCCCGGGTTCACACCATTCTCCTGCCTCAGCCTCCCAAGTAGCTGGGACTATAGGCATCCGCCACCTTGCTGGGCTAGTTTTTTGTATTTTTTAGTAGAGACGGGGTTTCACTGTGTTAGCCAGGATGGTCTCGATCTCCTGACCTTGTGATCCGCCCGTCTCGGCCTCCCAAAGTGCTGGGATTACAGGCTTGAGCCACCACACCCGGCCAAATTTTTTATTTTTAGTAGAGACGGGATTTCACCACGTTAGCCACGCTGGTCTTGAACTCCTCACCTCAGGTGATCCATCTGCCTCAGCCTCCCAAAGTGCTGGGATTACAGGCGTGAGCCACTGCACCCTGCTGACTTTATGTTTTGTTTGTTTTGAGACAGACGAAGTCTCGCTGTGTTGCCCAGGCTGGAGTGCCATGGTGTGATCTTGCCTCACTGCAACCTCCATCTCCTGGTTTCAAATGATTCTCCTGCCTCTGCCTCCTGAGTAGCTGGGATTACAGGCACCCGCCACCATGCCTGGCTAATTTTTTGTGTTTTAGATAGAGACAGTTTCACCATGTTGGTCAGGCTGGTCTCGAACTCCTGACCTCAAGTGATCCTCCTGCCTCAGCCTCCCAAAGTGCTGGGATTACAGGCGTGAGCCACCGCGCCGGGCCTGAATAATTAGTTTGTTTGAGACAGAGTCTGTCGGCTGGGCGCGGTGGCTCAAGCCTGTAATCCCAGCACTTTGGGAGGCCGAGACGGGCGGATCACGAGGTCAGGAGATCAAGACCATCCTGGCGAACACGGTGAAACCCCATCTCTACTAAAAAATACAAAAAAACTAGCCGGGCGCCGTGGCGGGCGCCTGTAGTCCCGGCTACTCGGGAGGCTGAGGCAGGAGAATGGCGTAAACCCGGGAGGCGGAGCTTGCAGTGAGCTGAGATCCGGCCACTGCACCCCAGCCTGGGTGACAGAGCGAGAGTCCGTCTCAAAAAAAAAAAAAAAAAAAAGAGAGTCTGTCTCTGTCACCCAGGCTGGAGTGCAGTGGTGCAAACACAGCTCCCTGCAGCCTTGACCTCCTGGGCTCAAGTGATCCTCCTGCCTCAGACTCCTGAGTAGCTGGGGCTATGGAAGCACACCACCGCATCTGGCTAATTTTTTTTTTTTTTTTTTTGAGACAGGGTCTTGCTCTGTCACCCAGGCTGGAGTGCAGTGGTGTAGTCATGGCTCATTGCAGTCTCAACCTCCTGGGCTCAAGTGATCCTCCCACTTCCAAGTAGCTGGGAGTATAGGCTTATGCCACCACACAGAGTAATTATTTTATATATATATATAAAAAATTCTTTTTTTTGTAGAGCTGGGGTTTCACCATGTTGTTCAAGCTGGTCTCAAACTCCTGGGCTCAAGTGATCCACCCGCCTTGGCCTCCCACAGTGCTGGGATTACAGGCTTGAGCCACCGTGCCTGGCCTTATTAAGTATTTATTGATCAATTGCTTTCCCCATCATGGTTAAATAAATATGTGTTAGTTATGGGACATTTATAAAATACTGCAGTGTAAAGAAGACAGAACTGGCCGGGCGCGGTGGCTCATGCCTATAATCCCAGCACTTTGGGAGGCTGAGGCGGGTGGATCACTTGAGGTCAGGAGTTCGAGACCAGCCTGGCCAACATGGTGAAACCCTGTTTCTACTAAAAATACAAAAATTAGCCGGGTGTGGTGGTACACACCTGTAATCCCAGCTGCTTGGGAGGCTGAAGCAGGAAAATGGCGTGAAGCCGGGAGGCAGAGGTTGCAGTGAGCTGAGATTGTGCCACTGTAGTCCAGCCTGGGTGACAGAGCAAGGCTCCATCTCAAAAAAAAAGACAGAACTAAACACCTTTGATCTGCACCAACCCCAGGAGAATCACTGTTAAAGTTTTGATGGATTTCTTTCCAGTCTTTTTTTTTTTTTTTTTTTGAGACAGAGTCTCGCTCTGCCGCCCAGGCTGGAGTGCAGTGGCGTGATCTTGGCTCACTGCAAGCTCCGCCTCCCGGGTTCCCGCCATTCTCCTGCCTCAGCCTCCCGAGTAGCTGGGACTACAGGCGCCCGCCACCTCGCCCGGCTAGTTTTTTTGTATTTTTTAGTAGAGACGGGGTTTCACTGTGTCAGCCAGGATGGTCTCGATCTCCTGACCTCGTGATCCGCCCGTCTCGGCCTCCCAAAGTGCTGGGATTACAGGCTTGAGCCACCGCGCCCGGCCTCTTTCCAGTCTTGTTTCTAATTGGTTTGTGTGTGTGAATTTATATATTTTCATGTAAAACTGGGACCATACTCTAGCTTTTCTATTCTTGTTCATCTTTAAATAGACTCAAGAATACATTAAAATTATTTATTGTTTAGTTGACAGGTACACTTGTATATATTACGTACAACATGATGTACATTGTATACATTGTAGAATTACTAAATCAAGCTAATTAACATATGCATTACCTCAAATACTTATATTACCTGTTTTTGTGGTGACCACATTTACAATCTCTTCTCTTAGGATTGCTTGAGCTCAGGAGTTAGAGACCAGCGTAGGAGGCATAGTGAGACCTTGTGTGTACCAAAGATTAAAAAAAAAAAAAAAAAAAAAAACAAAGGCCAGGCGCAATGGCTCAAGTCTGTAGTCCCAGCACTTTGGGAGGCCAAGACGGACGGATCATGAGGTCAGGAGATCGAGACCATCCTGGCTAACACGGTGAAACCCCGTCTCTACTAAAAACTACAAAAAACTAGCTGGGCAAGGTGGCGGGCGCCTGTAGTCCCAGCTACTCTGGAGGCTGAGGCAGGAGAATGGCGTAAACCCGGGAGGTGGAGCTTGCAGTGAGCTGAGATCTGGCCACTGCACTCCAGCCTGGGCAGCAGAGTGAGACTCTGACTCAAAAAAAAAAAAAAAAAAAAAAGATTAGCCGGGCATCCTGGCGTGTGCCTATAGCCCCAGCTACTCAGGAGGCTGAGGCAGGAGGATCACTTGAGCACAGGAGTTCAAGGCTGCAGTGAGCCGTGTTTGTGCCACTGCACACTAACGTGGACTACAGAGCAAGACCTGGCCTCTTACCAATTTTTTTTTTTTTTTTTGAGATGGAGACTTGTTCTGTCACCCAGGCTGGAGTGCAGTGATGCTATCTTGGCTCACCACAACCTCCGCCTCCCAGGTTCAAGCGATTCTCCTGCTTCAGCCTCCCGAGACTATAGGCGTGTGCCACCATGGCTGGCTCATTTTTGTATTTTCAGTAGAGACGGGGTTTCACTGTGTTGGCCAGGCTGGTCTTGAACTCCTGACCTTGTGATCCCCCTGCCTCAGTCGTGAGCCCTTGTTTCTAGTCTGGCACTGAAAGGGCCAAAGCTTTCTTGTTCGGAGTCAATGTGCCCCACTCAGTTAATGGGTACTCAGGAAATGAACAAGGAAAGGGAGAGTTGTGGGACTTCATTTATTTAGCAAAGGCGATCTGAGACCTGACCAGGTGCTGGAGGTGTGAGGTGAACCAGAGCTGTCCTTGTGCCACTCATAGCCATAGGGAGGCAGGTGCAGGTGCAGGTTTGGTCATTCATTCATTCATTCATTCATTCATTCATATTGAGCCCCTGCTGTGCCCTTGGGGATCAAGAAAGAGCTGGCACTGTTGTGGAGTAGGTGAGAGGCGCTATGGTGAGATCACAAAGAACAGTGAGAACAGCCTCAGAGTCTCAGAGGTGGATGAATATTTATTAAGCACCTGCTGTGTACCAGGTACAGCACTGTTGCCTTCATGCACACTGTCTGAGGTAATCCCGCCCAGGGCGCCTCTCCTCCTGTCTCTGGCTTGTGGAGACAGGTGTCCAGAGCATTGAGGTCCCTGAGACAGTGCAGGGCCTTGTGGGCAGCAAGGACGCAGGCTGGATGCACCTGGGCAGGTGATGCCTCCTTTTTTTTTTTTGAGATGGAGTCTCGCTCTGTTGCCCAGGCTTGAGTGCAGTGGCCGGATCTCAGCTCACTGCAAGCTCCGCCTCCCGGGTTCCCGCTATTCTGCCTCAGTCTCCCGAGTAACTGGGACTACAGGTGCCGCCACCTCGCCCGGCTAGTTTTTTGTATTTTTTAGTAGAGACAGGGTTTCACCGGGTTAGCCAGGATGGTCTCGATCTCCTGACCTTGTGATCCGCCCGTCTCGGCCTCCCAAATTGCTGGGATTACAGGCTTGAGCCACCGTGCCCGGCCTGATGCCTCCTTTCTTAGCCACACGTTTCTCTTCCAGGAAATGGAATAATAATTCCTTCTATTTTCTGATATTCTCTAGAGGATGAAGTAAAGCTGTGTCTGTGACATTTTTAGCAAATCAAGTACCAGCTTCTTGGTGTTTTCCTAAGATCAACAGCCAGGCATGAAGACATCAGTGGATTTAAAAATAGTGAAGATGGTGCACTTTATGTCGTGTGTATTCTGCCACATTTGGGCAGGTCCGGTGCAAGGGTTCACGCCTGTGATTCCGCACTTTGGGAGACAGAAGCTTTGGGAAGATCACAGTTTGTGAGTGACACTCTGACAAAGCTGGAAGCCGCAGCTCTTTCCAGCGCCAGACTAGAAAGAACGCAAAGCAAAGAGCCCCAGGAAGTGCCCACAGCCTTGTTCACCAGGGAGTTTGAGATCAGCCTGGGCAACAGAGCAACACCTCATCTCTACAAAAAATACAAAACAATTAGGCAGGCGTGATGGGCGCGGTGGCTCACGCGTGTAATCCCAGCACTTTGGGAAGCCAAGGTGGGTGGATCACAAGGTCAGGAGATGGAGATCATCCTGGCTAACATGGTGAAACCCCGTCTCTACTAAAAAATACAAAAAAACTAGCCGGGCGAGGTGGCGGGCGCCTGTAGTCCCAGCTACTCAGGAGGCTGAGGCAGGAGAATGGCGGGAACCCGGGAGGCGGAGCTTGCAGTGAGCTGAGATCCGGCCACTGCACTCCAGCCTGGGCGACAGAGCGAGACTCCGTCTCAAAAAACAAAACAAAAAAACAAAAAACAATTAGGCAGACGTGATGGTGTGCACCTGTAGTCCCAACTACTTGGGAGGCTGAGGTGGGAGGATTGCTTGAGCCTGGGAGGTTGAGGCTGCAGTGAGGTTTTTTTTTGAGATGGAGTTTTGCTCTTGTTGACCAGGCTGGTGCAATGGCAGGATCTCGGCTCACTGCAACCTCCGCCTCCTGGGTTCAAGTGATTCTCCTGCCCCAACCTTCCGAGTAGCTGGGATTACAGGCATGCACCAACATGCCTGACTAATTTTGTATTTTTAATAGAGATGGTGTTTCTTCATGTTGGTCAGGCTGGTCTCGAACTCCTGACCTCAGGTGATCCGCCCGCCTTGGCCTCCCAAAGTGCTGGGATTACAGACGTGAGCCACCGGACCTGGCCTGCAGTGAGCTTTGATTGTACCACTGCACTCGGGGTGAGACCCTGTGTCCAAAAAAAAAAAAAAAAAAAAAAAGGTTGAGGCAGTTCCCAGATAAACAAGACAATAGGCCAGGCACTGTGGCCCATGCCTGTAATCCCAGCACTTTGGGAGGCCGAGGTGGGTGGATTGCTTGAGCTCAGAAATTCGAGATCAGCCTGGGCAACACAGCCAAACCCCATTTCTACAAAAAATTTTAAAAGTGGCTGCTCGTGACGTCGGGTGCCTGTGGTTTCAGCTGTGCGGAAGGCTGAGGTGGGAAGATCGTTTGAGCCCTGGCAGTGCAGGTTGCAGTGAGTGGAGATCGCGCCACTGCACTCCAGCCTGGGCCACTGAGTGAGATTCCCTCTCGTAAAAAGAAAAAAAAAACAGGCTGGGTGCGGTGGCTCACACCTGTAATCCCAGCACTTTGGGAGGCGGAGGTGGGTGGATCACGAGGTCAGGAGTTCAAGACCACCCTGACTAAGATGGTGAAACCCCGTCTCTACTAAAAATGCAAAAATTAGCCAGGCACGGCGCAAAAATTGGCAAAGTGCAAAATTAGCCAGGCACGGTGCAAAATGCAAAAATTGGCAGGCACCTGTAATCCCAGTACTCAGGAGGCTGAGGCAGGAGAATCATTTGAACCCAGGCTGTAGAGGTTGCAGTGAGCCAAGATCACACCACAGCACTCCAGCCTGGGTGGCAGAGTGAGACTTCATCTCAAAAAAAAAAAAAAGAAAAAAACAAACCAAAACAACAGAAGCCCACGGCACTCCCGGGTCCCCAGCTGTGAGTGGAGTCTCCCTGCTCCCGCCTTGGGGCCTCACCTGCGATGTGCCTGCTGCCTGCATTCCCCTTCCCTGGGTCTCCGCACGTGCGCCCTGCCTCATTTTCCTGGTCCCAGCTTTTGTGTCAGCTCCTGAGAGGGGCCTCCTGTCAGCTCCCATGCAGCTCTGTCACGGGTAGATTCTCTCACAAGTGGAAGCGGGTCTCAGCTACACTGGAATGTCCGGTCTACGCGGACGGGGCCTCGGCTGTGCTGTCCACCCTGTATTTCCAGTGCCCAGTAATAGATGCTTAGAAAATACTTACCGAGGCGGGGCGCGGTGGCTCAAGCCTGTAATCCCAGCACTTTGGGAGGCCGAGACGGGCGGATCACGAGGTTAGGAGATCGAGACCATCCTGGCTAACACGGTGAAACCCCGTCTCTACTAAAAAAAATACAAAAAAAAAAACTAGCCGGGTGAGGTGGCGGGCACCTGTAGTCCCAGCTACTCGGGAGGCTGAGGCAGGAGAATGGCGGGAACCCGGGGGGCGGAGCTTGCAGTGAGCTGAGATCCGGCCACTGCACTCCAGCCCGGGCGACAGAGCCAGACTCCGTCTCAAAAAAAAAAAAAAAGAAGAAAATACTTACCGAATGAGTAACTATACAGTCGCACCAGGCAGGTGATGCTGTTATCCTGTTTTTTTTTCTAATGAGGAGTAAACTGCCTCACAGAGAAGCGATGTGACTTGGCCAGGGTCAGGCAGCTGGTCTGGGTGGAGCCAGGGTTCGAACTCAGGTGTGCTGCAACCCCACCTTCTCACACAGAGAACGGGACGGTGTCTGTGTGTTACACAATGGACCTAATTCATGATCCCCGCTGAAAGCCACTTCGGAGGCCGGGCGCGGCGGCTCAAGCCTGTAATCCCAGCACTTTGGGAGGCCAAGGCGGGTGGATCACGAGGTCAGGAGATCGAGACCATCCTGGCTAACACCGTGAAACCCCGTCTCTATTAAAAAATACAAAAATATTAGCCGGGCGCGGTGGCGGCGCCTGTAGTCCCAGCTACTCGGGAGGCTGAGGCGGGAGAATGGCGTGAACCCGGGAGGCGGAATTTGCAGTGAGCCGAGATTGCGCCGCTCACTCCAGCCTGGGCGACAGAGCGAGACTCCATCTCAAAAAAAGAACAAAAAAATAAAACCGCTTTGGGAGCATTATGAATTCCATCGTGTCTGCCACCCTCAAAGATAAGTTGGGGTCCTGACCCCCCCCCATCCCTCAGCATGTGACTTCACATTTAGAGGTGGGTGTTTACAGAGGTCCTCAAGTTAAAATGAGGTCATTAGGGTGGGCCCTAATCCAGTGACTGGTGTCCTTATTAAAAGGGGAAATTTCCACCGAAAAACAGACGTGCCAGCCGGGCACGGTGGCGTGTGCCTGTGGCCCCAACTACTTGGGAGGCTGAGGCAAGACGATTGCTTGAGCCTGGGAGGTTGAGGCTGCAGTGAGCAGTGATTACGCCACTGTACTCCAGCCTGGGTGTCAGAGAAAGACCCTGTCTCAAAGAAATATAAAAAATAGACCGAGTGGACCGAGTGCGGTGGCTCACGCCTGCAATCCCAGCACTTTGGGAGGCCGAGGCAGGTGGATAACAAGGTCGGGAGTTTGAGACTAGCCTGGCCAACATGGTGAAACCCCGTCTCTACTAAAGATAAAAAAAAATTAGCTGGGTGTGGTGGCGGATGCCTGTAGTCCCAGCTACTCGGGAGGCTGAGGCAGGAGAATTGTTTGAACCTGGGAGGTGAAAGTTGCGGTGAGCTGAGATCGCGCCATCGCACTCCAGCCTGGGCGACAAGAATGAAACTCCACCTCCAAAAAAAAAAAAAAAAAATAGGCCGCGGTGACATCACAGCACTTTGGGAGGGCAAAGCAGGAGGATTGCTTGAGGCCAAAAGTTTGAGACCAGCCTGGGCAACATAGTGAGACCATGTCTGAAAAAAAGTATATATATGCATATAAAATTTAAAAAGGAAAAAAAAAAAGAGAGACAGAGATAGCTCCAAAGGGAAGAGGAAGGGAGAAGGGACAGAGGCCAGAGCAGATTCTCCCTGAGGGCCCTCAGAGGGAACCAGCCCTGCCCACACCTTGATCTGGGACTTCCAGCCTCTGGGACTGTGATTAATTGATTGATTGAGTGATTGAGATGGAGTCTCGCTCTTGTTGCCCAGGCTGGAGTGTAATCGTGCGACCTCTGCTCACTGCAGCCCCTGCCTCCCGGTTTCAAGCGATTCTCTTGCCTCAGCCTCCTGAGTAGCTGGCATTACAGGTGCCCGCCACCACGCCTGGCTAATTTTGTATTTTTAGTAGAGACGCCATTTCTTCATGTGGGTCAGGCTAGTCTCAAACTCCTGACCTCAGGTGATCCGCTCACCTCGGTCTCCCAAAGTGCTGGGATTACAGACGTGAGCCACCACGCCCGGCTGGGTCTGTGAGGTTTTAAACCACCTGTCTGTGGCACTTTGTTATGGAACCTGAGCCGAGCGATATAGGGAGGAAGGCCCTGTGGTTCAGCGCATTTTACAGCTGAGGAAACTGAGGCTGCAGTCTCCATCTGTGTGCCCTTTGGTTGTCTGTGCGAGTGAGGTGGCAGGCTTCGGAATGAAACCGCACCTGCAAACCTGCAGTGCCAGGGCTCGCACCGGTAACCCCGTTTGGCCTTGGGGCTCCTGCAGGAAAGAGTCCCAAGGCTTAGGTGGAGGGGGTGTGAGTGTCCTGGACCTGCTGTAACGAGGTACCTCAAACCCAGTGGCTTTACACCCTCAGACATGCATTCCCTCACGGGTCCGGAAGCCGGCAGTCCGAATCACGGTGTCCCTGTGGCTGTGATCCTGTGAGACGGGCGGTAATCCTCCCAGCCTCTTCCACTTCCAGCGGGGGCGCCCACACTCATCTCAGAGCTGCGCCTCTCCGGTCTCCGCTTCCGTCCACATGTGGCCTTCTCCCCGTGTGTCTCTGTCTCTGTTTTCCCTTCCTATAAGGACACCAGTCACTGGATTGGGCTCAGCCTAATGACCTCTTCCTGACGTGGCCACTTCAGCACAGGCCGTGTTCACGGGTTCTGGGAGCACAGGAACGTTTCTACTGCTGCCTCAGGCTGGGGTCTGTCCTCTCCCTGATGTCTCCTTCCCCCCCCCTCCCTTCCAGAGGAGGAGCGAGTGGACATTCTAATCAACAACGCGGGCGTGATGCGGTGCCCCCACTGGACCACCGAGGACGGCTTCGAGATGCAGTTTGGCGTTAACCACCTGGGTGAGGCCTGGGCAGGGGGCTGCCCCGTGGGCTCAAGCGATCCTCCCCCGTCGTCCTCCCAAAGTGCTGGGATTTTAGACGTGAGCCAAAAGTGACCTTTTTGTCATCCTTAATCCAGGTCACTTTCTCTTGACGAACTTGCTGCTGGACAAGCTGAAAGCCGCAGCCCCTTCGCGGATCATCAACCTGTCGTCCTTGGCCCACGTGGCTGGGCACATAGACTTTGATGACTTGAACTGGCAGACGAGGAAGTATAACACCAAAGCCGCCTACTGCCAGAGCAAGCTGGCCATCGTCCTCTTCACCAAGGAGCTGAGCCGGCGGCTGCAAGGTATGGGGCGCTAGGCTCAGCCTCCCTCTTGCTTTACTCTGAGCCTAGAGCAGCCCTTCCATGATCCTAGGCTGATGGGAGGCCAAGCTGTGGCTCCACAACAGAATCCGCAAAAGTAGAGCACACGGACCACCCTGCCCGCTTCTGGTGCCTGAAGCAGACATCACTAATCGATTGTTCTTCTGCTGATCGTCTGTTCATCCCAGGTGGTCTAGTCTGCCTGGATCAGGTGTCCTTCCCTGCTGCTGTTGGGCAGGCAGCTCAGCCTTTTGGCTCCAGCCAGTGAGTCTCAACCAGGGGCAGTTCTGGCCCACAGTTGTCAATGCCTGGAAACACAGTGATCACATCTGGGAGAGATTGCTCTGAGCATCTGGAGTGTAAAGGCCCGGATGCTGCTCAAGGTCCTACAGCACACAGGACGGCCCCTCACTCCTCCCGATCCACAGCGTCCATAGTGCTGAGGTTGAGGAATCTGTGCTGGGCCTTTGCTTCTGAAAGACGGTCTGTGGACCAGCGGTGCCAGCCCCAGTGGGAGCTGGTCAGAGTTACAGTATCTCAGATCCCACCCTCACCCACTGATTTGGATTCCTGGGGTGAGCTCAGCGTTCTGGGTTTATCAAGCCCTCCAGGACAGCTCGGCTTCCAGCAGCCATGTGGCAGAGCCGCCTGCAAGATAAGACCACTAAGATTTCAGAGCAAGAGGGACGACGGGGTTTGAGTGTAGGAAGCAGCCTGGCGCCCGGAAGCCCCACAGCTGGGTGTGGGCTGCCACAGCCTTCCAGGTGAGGCTGGACCTCTCCCTCAGTCTTCTCTTTCTTCCCCAGGCTCTGGTGTGACTGTCAACGCCCTGCACCCCGGGGTGGCCAGGACAGAGCTGGGCAGACACACGGGCATCCACGGCTCCACCTTCTCCAGCACCACGCTCGGTGAGTCCCTCCCAGCCTGGGGTCTGCACGCTGAGCCCTCCACCCTTGCTTTCTCAGCCCGGGGCCCCGGACCCTCCCTCAGAGACGGTCCCTGGGGCCGCATGCCTGCTCCTCGCCTGTGTCTTCTGAGGCACAGGACGGGT
Source organism: Macaca nemestrina (assembly GCF_043159975.1). Lineage (NCBI taxonomy): Eukaryota > Metazoa > Chordata > Mammalia > Primates > Cercopithecidae > Macaca > Macaca nemestrina. The sequence goes on along the minus strand of NC_092144.1, from coordinate 65,258,064 downwards.
CCCTTTCCTCTGTCGACCTGGCCTGCCAACCTCTAACAGCCTCAGGAAGCAGGCAGAGACCCGCTGGCCGATGAGAAAAGCGTGTCTCAGAGGAGAGGCCGTGGAACTGACTCCTGGAGTCAGACTGTGCTCAGGGTAACTCCAGCTTCACCCCAAACCAGCCGCGCCTCCTGGGGAAGTGCTGTTACCCCTCTGAGCCTGTTTCTTCATCGGCAGAGTGGAGGTCATAACAGCACTCACCTCACAGGCACTGGGAGGGTTAGACAAGACCTTCCTTAAAAGGGCTAGCACAGTGCCCTGCCCAGAGAACAGGCGGAATAAACAGTTGGAGCTTTATTTATTTTATTTTTGAGATGAAGTCTTGCTCTGTCACCCAGGCTTGACTACAATGGCACGATCTTGACTCATTGCAACTTCCACCTCCTAGGTTCAAGTGATTCTCCTGTCTCCAAGTAGCTGCGGTTACAGGTGCATACCACCACGCCCAGCTAATTTTGGTATTTTTAGTAGAGGTGGGGTTTCACCATATTGGTCAGGCTGGTCTCGAACTCCTGACCTCAGGTGATCCACCTGCCTCAGCCTCCCAAAGTGCTGAGATTACAGGCGTGAGCCACCACCCCCAGCCAGTTGAAGCTTTATAACTAGTGTTTATAATCCTGAAAAACATGGAGTGGGTGAGTGGTTGGCATCAAGAATCTTAACTTGGCCAGGCTAATAGCCATGCCTGTAATCCCAGCACTGTGGGAGGCTGTGGCAGGCGGATTACCTCAGGTCAGGAGTTCGAGACCAGCCTGGCCACCATGGTGAAACCCCATCTCTATTAAAAATACAAAAATTAAGGCTGGGCGGGATGGCTCACATCTGTAATCTCAGCACTTTGGGAGGCCGAGGCGGGCAGATCACCTGAGGTCGGGAGTTTGAGACCAGCCTGACCAACATGGAGAAACCCCGTCTCTACTAAAAATACAAAATTAGCTGGGTGTGGTGGTGCATGCCTGTAATCCCAGCTACTCGGGAGGCTGAGGCGGGAGAATTGCTTGAACCCGAGAGGTGGAGGTTGTGGTGAGCCGAGATCGTGCCATTGCACTCCAGCCTGGGTAACAAGAGCAAAACTCTGTCTCAAAAAAAAAAAAAAAATTAGCCAGGTGTGGTGGCGGGTGCCTGAAGTCCCAGTTACTCAGGAGGCTGAGGCAGGAGAATTGCTTGAACCTGGGAGGCAGAGGTTACCGTGAACTAAGATCGCGCCACTCTACTCCAGCCTGGGTGACAGTGAGACACCAGGTCTCCAAAAATAAATTATATATAAATTATTTTTTTTGAGATGGAGTTTTGCTCTTGTCACCCAGGCTGGAGTGCAATGGTGCAACCTTGGCTCACTGCAACCTCCGCCTCCTGGGTTCAAGGGATTCTCCTGCCTCAGCCTCCCAAGCAGCTGGGATTACAGGCACCCACCACCATGCCTGGCTAAGTTTTGTATTTTTAGTAGAAATGGGGTTTCATCATGTTGGCGAGGCTGGTCTGGAAGTCCTGACCCCAGGCCATCCGCCTGCCTCGGCCTCCCAATGTGCTGTGATTACAGGCCTGAGCCACCTCGCCTGGCCAAAAAAAAAATTCTTAACCTGAGGCTGGTGCTAGGTGTATTTAATAAGTAGAAGTTATTTAAGGAGAAATGGGGTAGGGTGAGGACTGGGGCTAATCAAGAGGAGGAGAGCTTCCATTTTCCTGGACAAAGCCAGGAGGGCTCCTTGGGGGAGGCAGCTTCTGGTCTGATCCCTGGTCTGGAGGGATTAGCCTGGGCAGTGCCAGGGAAGGGAACTGCAGATAGAGGCAGCCAAGGGAAGGGGCTGGAGGAGGGCTCTGTGGGACTCCAGGGGCCTGGAGCTCCCTGACGGGGGAGTGGGGCTTCCTCACTTCTCTGAGCGTGTGTTGACTGAGTGCCCTGTGGGCTGATTGCAGGGCCCATCATCTGGCTGCTGGTCAAGAGCCCCGAGCTGGCCGCCCAGCCCAGCACATACCTGGCCGTGGCAGAGGAACTGGCGGATGTTTCCGGAAAGTACTTCGATGGACTCAAACAGAAGGCCCCGGCCCCCGAGGCTGAGGATGAGGAGGTGGCCCGGAGGCTTTGGGCTGAAAGCGCCCGCCTGGTGGGCTTAGAGGCTCCCTCTGTGAGGCAGCAGCCCCTTCCCAGATAACCTCTGGAGCAGATTTGAAAGCCAGGATGGAGCCGCAAGACCGAGGGCCACTGTCTGCCATGCCTGCAGCTTCCTGGTACCACCTGAGCCGGGAGACCCAGGACTGCCAGCCCCCATGCCCGCAGCTTCCTCTAGGGGGCGGTGTTGGCACCACCTGAGCTGGGAGACCCAGGACTGCCGGCCCTCATGCCCGCGGCTTCCTCTAGGGGGCGGTGCTGGCCGCAGTGGACTGGCCCGCGGGTGACCACTGCCCTGGGCTCCGGCTGGTCCCATGTGCTCTGCTGCCAGCAGGGGAGCGGGGCCATTTGATGCTTCCCCTGGGAATCTAAACTGGCAATAGCCGAGGAGGCACAGGCTCCGTGCACTTGTGGGCCATGTCAGGAGAGCCAGCGGTGCTTGTGGGGGAGGGCTCCAAGGTGCTCCGCAAAGAGCATGGGCAAGCTGTCTGACACTCGGATTCTTGGGTACCCGTGGGACCTTGTGCATGCAAGGGTCTTCTCTGAGCCTTGGTTTCTTCAGCGGTGAGGTGCTCAGAATAACCGCTGTCTCCCGTGACGGTGTGGTGCGGCGAGCTGTTGTCTGGTTACTGTGGCTGTGCACAGCCCTTGCCAGGGGCGTTTGCTGAGGGCTTCCTGTGCCAGAGCCCGGCCAGAGAGCAGGTGCAGTGTCATCCCGAGTTCAGGCTGTGCACGGCATGGAGTGGGAACCCCACCAGCTGCTGCTACAGGATCTGGGATTGCCTGGGGCTCCCACCTTCCTGTCAATTCTCATGGCAGTCCAAACTGCAGACTCTCAAACTTGCTCACTAAAAAAGAAAATGTACTTGAGTCATAGGTTTTACTTTTTCCTCTGTGCATGGGTGAATGCCCTGAGCTGAACAAAGGCAGCTCCTGGATTTCTTCCTTTTAGTTTATCACCAGGGCAACAGGCCATGCAGAAGTTCAGACGTTTTAGAGATGAAAGCCCCCTTCACAGGCCATAACCGTTTCAGTCCGGGCATCTTACAAGACGGCTTGTTAGAAACTGGGTAGAGATCAGGGTGAGAGGAAGGGGCTCTCAGCTTAGGTGCAGAACCGAAGGAGACACGGAAAAGCTCAGTAATCGAGATATAAAACATGTTTTCATATTTGAGATACTGGGGAGGCCAGGGATGCTGCTCAATATCCTACAGTACGCAGAACAGCCACCCAGTCTCACCCTGTTGCCCAGGCTGGAGTGCAATGGCATGATCTTGGCTCACTGCAACCTCTGCCTCCCGGGTTCAAGCGATTCTCATGCCTCAGCCTCTCGAGTAGCTGGAATTACAGGCGTCTTCCACCACACCTGGCTAATTGAAGACGGGGCATCACCATGTTGGCCAGGCCTGGTCTTGAACTCCTGACCTCAGGTGATCCACCCGTCTTGGCCTCCCAAAGTACAGGAATTACAGGTGTGAGCCAGTGCACCCAGCCCTTTTTGCTTTTTAGAGACAAGGTCTCACTCTTGCTAAGGCTGGAGTGCAGTGCCATCACAGCTCACTACAGCCTCAACCTCCTGTGATTCTCCTGCCTCAGCCTCCTGAGTAGCTGGGACTACAGGTGCACGCCACCACACTTGGCTAATTATTCGTAGAGGTGGGGTCTTGCTATGTTGCCCAGGCTGGTCTCAAACTCCTGGGCTCAAGTGATCCTTCTGCCACGGCCTCCCAAATTGTTGGGATTACAGGTATGAGCCACTGTACCTGGCTGTCATTTTCTTTCTGATGCCATACCCAATGGCTGGAGGGTGTATTTGGGATGACCTGACTCTGGTAGGCAACTTCCAGTGGACCCCACAGTGAGACCACCTCCCTTTGACTGTGGGGAGATGTAGCAACCTTTTTTTTTTTTTTTTTTTTTTTTTGAGACGGAGTCTTGCTCTGTTGCCCAGGCTGGAGTGCAGTGGCGTGATCTCCCGCTCACTGCAATCTCTGCTTCCTGGGTTCACGCCATTCTCCTGCCTCAGGGTCCCAAGTAGCTGGGACTAAAGGCACCCACCACCATGCCCGGCTAATTTTTTTATGTTTTTAGTAGAGGCGGGGTTTCATCGTGTTAACCAGGATGGTCTCAATCTCCTGACCTCATGATTCATCCACCTCAGCCTCCCAAAGTGCTGGGATTACAGGCGTGAGCCACTGCGCCCGGCGTAGCGACTGGTTTCTAGCAGTAGGATAGGGCAGAGGTGACAGTTGGTTAGTTTTGTGGTTAGGTTACAAAACCGACCTCTGGATGGTAGCATCCCTCCTGCCAGCCCTCTGTCTTGCCCTCTCGCTGGCTGGCTGTGGTGGAGCCAGCTGTCATGGTGAGCGGCCCTGTGGAGAAGCCAGGGAGGAACCGGGAGAAACTGAATCACACCAACAACCACGTGCGTGAGCTTGCTGTATGCTCTTGCTTGGGGGCAAGTTACAGACTCAGCCCAAGAGGAGTGGACTCCTCCAGGGTGTGAATACCAGGAGGGGGAATCAGAAGCACGCCGACAGGAGTGTGTGTGTGTGTAGGACATTATTTCTCACTGGGAGAAAAGCTAGTTGGAAAAACACTCCCATGAGATGGGTGGGCTGAGGATACAAGCCTCAAAGCCTCTGGTTCTCTGAATAGGTGCATAGGACTCACCCAGGCACTCTTTCCTTTTTTAAATTGTGATAAAAAGTACACAACACTGGCCAGGCGTGATGGTGCACTCCTGTAATCCCAGCTACTAGGGAGGCTGAGGCAGAAGAACTGCTTGAATCAAGGGGGCACCGCTCCCGGCTATAACAAGTTTTCAACATCCCCCTCTTCGGTGGCACAGGGGCTGGCCCCACATACGTATGCGATGGCAACTGACCAGGTCCCTGATACACCGGAGTGCTCCAGAAACACCTCGTTGCCTGGGATGGAGGATGATGTTATGTGGCCCACCGAGGGTTTGAGTTTGATAAATGGGCAAAGGAAGTGGTTTTTAGTAGAAAGCCAGGCTTCCTTTTTTTTCCCCCGCAGCCAGCAAACCCCAAACAGGAACCTATGGTTGGTGATGGATGTGTGTTCAGAAAGCGGGGAGGAAGCGGGAGTCAGAGGTGAGGGCAGTCATCAGTCATAGCTGTCCGCTGCATCACCCTCTCGCTATCTCCAGAAAGTTTTCTGGACTTCTCCTGTTGTGCAGTGTGGCAGTGCCCCATCTTCATTCATATCGAGTAAAGTCAAAGGACAAACTCTAAAGATGGCAGCATCTTCCTGCCTTCCTAGTCAGGTTCCTGCCGTAGCGGAGTGCCACCCTGATTTCCAGCCCTGCAGCACACAGTCACACAGGGAGAACCTGCCTGGCGTGATCCAGAGGCAACATATCTCCCAAGGTGATTGTGAAGGAACCAGAGGGATAAACACAGCCCGTGAACCACAAGCCAGAAGATGGGTCCAGCTGGCTGCTGTTGACTCATCAGGGCGTGTTGCGTCCGAGCACTTTTCCAAACCACCCAAGTGGCACCCAGGGCGACATGTACATCACCTTGAGTACAATTCTCTCAAGGAAAAAACGAGTCCAGCATCTTCTGCGATGGCAACCCTGGCTTGGAGCCTCATAGGAGAGAAGGCCTTAAGAATACCATTTTCTTGCTCTAAGTTGCTCTTACAGGAAACAAATGATAATATTTTTTTTTTTTTTTTGAGACGGAGTCTTGCTCTGTCGCCCAGGCTGGAGTGCAGTGGCGCGATCTCCACTCACTGCAAGCTCCGCCTCCCGGGTTCACGACATTCTCCTGCCTCAGCCTCCCGAGTAGCTGGGACTACAGGCACCTGCCACCACGCTCGGCTAGTTTTTTTGTATTTTTAGTAGAGATGGGGTTTTTTTTTTTTTTGAGACTGAGTCTGGCTCTGTCGCCCAGGCTGGAGTGCAGTGGCCGGATCTCAGCTCACTGCAAGCTCCGCCTCCCGGGTTTACGCCATTCTCCTGCCTCAGCCTCCGGAGTAGCTGGGACCACAGGCGCCCGCCACCTCGCCCGGCTAGTTTTTTTGTATTTTTTAGTAGAGACGGGGTTTCACCGTGTTAGCCAGGATGGTCTCGATCTCCTGACCTTGTGATCCGCCCGTCTCAGCCTCCCAAAGTGCTGGGATTACAGGCTTGAGCCACCGCGCCCGGCAGAGATGGGGTTTCACTGTGTTAGCCAGGATGGGCTCGATCTCCTGACCTCGTGATCCGCCCGTCTCGGCCTCCCAAAGTGCTGGGATTACAGGCGTGAGCCACCACGCCCGGCATGATAATATTCTTTCTAAATGCCATCAATCACACCTACATGTGTCACCGAGGGCCGGATCATTCTCTGCCATGGTGGGGCTGTCCTGTGCATTGAAGAATGCTGAGCAGTGTCCTTGGCTTCAACTGACCAGACGCCAGAGGCACCCCAATTTCTGCCATCGGGTGACTGACTTACCTTCACTGTTGCGTTTGATTCTTTTCATGTATCTTTAAAAAAGGACACAGTGGGGCCAGGCACAGAAGCTCACACCTGCAATCCCAGCACTTTGGGAGGCTGAGGTCATCGGATTGCTTGAGCCTAGGAGTTCAAGACCAGCCTGGGCAACAAAGTGAAAACCAACTCTACAAAAAAGCAATTTTTTTTTTTAGACGGAGTTTCGCTCTTGTTGCCCAGGCTGGAGTGCAGTGGTGCAATCTTGGCTCACTGCAACCTCTGCCTCCCAGGTTCAAGCGATTCTCCTGCCTCAGCCTCCTGAGTAGCTGGGATTACAGGCGCGCGCCACCATGCCCGGCGAATTTTGCATTTTTGGTAGAGATGGGATTTTTCCATGTTGGTCAGGCTGGTCTCGAACTCCCAACCTCAGGTTGATCCGCCCGCCTCAGCCTCCCAAAGTGTTGGGACTACAGGCGTAAGCCACTGTGCCCGGCCGAGTTTATAGTTTTATAACCCTTGTGGCAAATCTCATAGTATTCTGCAGGGATAAGCACAAAACCAGTTGTTCAATAAATGCAAACAGAAACGCTAACAATTCTTAAGACATTTCGAATCTTATTTTACCAATAATTTTAAAGCCAGCTTTTGTATTAAAGATTTATAACCACTGTTATTGTTTAAAATTCTATGCAGCTTAAAGCATTTATAATTGATAAAACTGCCGATACTGAGTACCTGACCTAACATTTGAAAGGTGGCAGGCATTCAGCCACGGTCGCTGAGTTAATCGGAGACGTAGAGAAGATGATGTCAGGGAGGGTTTTTAGATATAAACACCCTGATATTTATCATTTTAACCACTTGTAAGTGCACATACGAGTCAATGGCATTGGCCAGGTGCGGTGGCTCACGCCTGTAATCCCAGCACTTTGGGAGGCCAAATCACAAGGTCAGGGTAGATCGAGACCATCCTACCTAATGCGGTGAAACCCCGTCTCTACTAAAAATACAAAAAATTAGCCAGGCATGGTGGCGGGAGCCTGTAGTCCCAGCTACTCAGGGACTCATGCCTCCATCTCCCAAGTAGCTGGGATTACAGGTGTGTGCCACCATGCCCGGCTAATTTAACGCCCAGCTAGCTTTTGTATTTTTAGTAGAGATGGGGTTTCACCATGTTAACCAGGCTGGTCTCGAACTCCTGATCTCAAGTGATCCACCCGCCTCAGCCTCCCAAAGTGCTGGGATTACAGGCGTGAGCCACCGCGCCCGGCTGATTTTTATTCTTTTAATGAAGGTTGGTTGATGTTACCTTGTCTGTATATACCGCACGTTGTTTATCCATTGTTGTTGATGAATATTTGGCTGGTTTCACCTCTTGGCTATTGTGAATAAAGCTGCTAGGAACACTGGTGTACAAATATGTTCGAGATCCTGTTTTCGATTCTTTTAGGTGTATACGCAGAAGTGGAATTGCTGGATTTTACGGCAATCCCACGTTTAACTTTTGGAGGAGCTGCTAAAACTGTTTTCCACAGCAGTGGCACCATGTTATGTCCCCGCCAGCAAGGCACGCGCAGTCCAACTTCTCTGCATACTCACCAACGTTTGCTGTTTTCCATTAAAAAAAATTATAGCTGGTCGGGTGCAGTGGCTCATGCCTGTAATCCCAGCCCTTTGGGAGGCCAATGTGGGCGGATCACCTGAAGTTCGGAGTTCAAGACCAGCCTGGCCAATGTGGTGAAACCCCATCTCTACTAAAACAAAAATTAGCCCAGCGTGGTGGTGCACACCTATAACCCCAGCCACTTGGGAGGCTGAGGCCGGAGAATCACTTGAACCCAGGAGGTGGAGGTTGTAGTGGGCCGAGATGGCGCCACTGCACTCCAGCCTGGGCAAAAAGAGTGAGACTCTGTCTGGAAAAAAAAAAAAAAAATTATAGCCATCCTAGAAGTTGTGAAGTCATAGCTCACTGTGGTTTTGATGAGTATTTTCCTAGCGACATCAGGGAGTTTATGGGAGCACGGGAACACAGGCCAGGCCCCAGCAGGCGGACGAATGGTGCAACGCCAGGCTGGCCAGAGGAGATAAGCGCGGCTCCTTGGAGCTTGTGTGCAAGTCACTGTCCTGGGGAGCCGGCTACGGCTCGATGAGTCTCAATTAGGAAAGGCAGGGGCTGGCGGAGGAAGGGAGGAGAGCATTCTTCATCCTCATCACATCCTGAGCCTGTGCCCAGGCTCCCACCACTTCCCTCCCTGGCCACAGAACCCAGGACAGGGCTGAGAAACCATGTCTCCATCCCCGACCACCCTCTTCTGTCTCGGTGAGTCCTGAGGGTCGATCTGGGAAGTGCTGAAAGACAGGCCTGGACTGCCAGACAAAGGATTTTTTAAGAAATTTGCATTGGTGATGAATTTCAGGACAAAAAGGGACCTATGAGAGCCCCTTCATTGGTTGGGTGGGGAAGTGGAGGGCCAGCGAGGTGGTATATTTCGCCTGAGTTATTCCAGTGTATTCGTGGCTGGGTCAGGAAATGAACAGAGGTGTCCTAGCATTGGTCACAACTTTGTTCTACGACACTGCAGTTGCCCCTTTTTTTTTTTTTTTGAGACGGAGTCTCGCTCTGTTGCCCAGGCTGGAGTGCAGTGGCGCGATCTCGGCTCACTGCAAGCTCCGCCTCCCGGGTTCATGCCATTCTCCTGCCTCAGCCTCCTGAGTAGCTGGGACTACAGGCGCCCGCCACCGCGCCCAGGCACGGTGGCTCATGCCTGTAATCTCAACTTTGGGAGGCCAAGGTGGGTGGATCACCTGAGGTCAGGAGTTCAAGACCAGCCTGGCCAACATGGCGAAACCCCGTCTCTACAAAAATTAGCCGGGCATGACGGGGGGGTGCCTGTAATCCCAGCTACTCGAGAGGCTGAGGTGGGAGAATTGCTTGAAACCGGGAGGCAGAAGTTGCAGTGAGCTGAGGTCAGGCATTGCACTCCAGCCTGGGCAACAGAAGAGAGACTCCGTCTCAAAAAACCGCTGAGTGCCGTGGCTCACGCACTTTGGGAGACCGAGGCGGACGGATCACCTGAGGTTGGGAGTTGGAGACCAGCCTGACCAACATGGAGAAACCCCATCTCTACTGAAAATACAAAATTATCTGGGCGTGGTGGCGCATGCCTGTAATCGCAGCTACTCTGGAGGCTGAGGCAGGAGAATCGCTTGAATCCGGGAGGCGGAGGTTGCGGTGAGCCGAGATCACGCCATTACACTCCGGCCTGGGCAACAAGAGCAAAACTCCATCTCAAAAAAACAAACAAACAAAAATTGTGGACTTGATGATATCTGGACTAGGTTATGGATTTAATTTGTCAGTATCCCCTACAGCAGTGGAGTAAATAAGAGTCTCCTGACCGATGGGTGGCAGGTCGAATGCATTTCCACTGCCTGCTCTTCACTTGTGCTGGGCATGTCGAATGCATTATTTCCTGATTTCTCCAGGAGAATTTGACCACTAAAGGGACAGCATCTCCAAAAGGCTAAGCAGGAAGGAGATGGTTGTGTTACTGGAGATGAGAGGGTTAACTGTGAATATAAACAACCTCTCATTCATTATCCATCCACGGATGTATTCTTTAACTTTTTTTTTTTTTTTTTTTTTTTTGAGATGGAGTCTCGCTCTGTTGGTTGCTCAGGCTGGAGTGCAGTGGCACGATCTTGGCTCACTGCAAACTCTGCCTCCTGGGTCCAAGTGATTCTCCTGCTTCAGCCTCCGAAGTAGCTGGGATTACAGGCATCCACCGCCAGGTCCGGCTAATTTTTATATTTTTAGTAGAGACGGGGTTTCACCATGTTGACCAGGCTGGACTTGAACTCCTGACTTCAGGTGATCTACCCGCCTCGGCCTCCCAAAGTGCTGGGGTTACAGGCGTGAGCCACCGCATCCGGCCTGTTTTAACTTTTATTTATTTAATTTTACTTGAGACAGGGCCTCACTTCTGTCACCCAGGCTGGAGTGCAGTGGCATGATCATGGCTCACTCTAGCCTCAACCTCCCAGGCTCAACCAATCCTTCCGCATCAGCCTCCTGAGTCGCTGGAACTACAGTTGCACACCATCATGCCTGGCTCATTTTTGTAATTTTTGTAGTTATGGGGTCTCGCTATGCTGCCCAGGCTGGTCTCGAACTCTTGGGTTCAAGCGATCCACCTACCTCGGCCTCCCAAAGTGTTGGGGTTACAGGTTTGACCTGTACAGGTTACTGCATCTGGCTTAATTTTTGCTTCAATTGCTTTTGGGATACAAGTGGTTGTTGGTTACATGGATGAACTATATAGTGGTGAATTCTGAGATTTTAGTGCCCCTGTCACCTGAGTAGTATACCTTGTACCTAATGTGTAGTTTTTCATCCCTACCCACCTTCTGCCCTTCTCTTCTGAGTCTCTGAAGTCCATTACATCACCCTGTATGCCTTTGCATACCCACAGCTTAGCTCTCACTTGTAAGTGAGAACATACAGATTTTTGTTTTCCACTCCTGTGTTACTTTACTTAGAATAATGCCTCCAGCGGCCGGGCGCGGTGGCTCAAGCCTGTAATCCCATCACTTTGGGAGGCCGAGATGGGCGGATCACGAGGTCAGGAGATCGAGACCATCCTGGCTAACACGGTGAAACCCCGTCTCCACTAAGAAATACAAAAAATAGCCGGGCGAGGTGGCAGCGCCTGTAGTCCCAGCTACTCGGGAGGCTGAGGCCGGAGAATGGCGTGAACCCGGGAGGTGGAGCTTGCAGTGAGCTGAGATCCGGCCACTGCACTCCAGCCTGGGCTACAGAGCGAGACTCCGTCTCAAAAAAAAAAAAAAAAAAAAAAAAAGAATAATGCCTCCAGCTACATCCAAGTTGCTGCAAGACATTTTTTTTTTTTGAGCTGGAATCTCGCTGTTGCTGAGACTGGAGTACAGCAGCGTGATCTTGGCTCACTGCAACCTCCTCCTCCCGGGTTCAAGCAATTCTCCTGCCTCAGCCTCCCGAGTAGCTGGGACTACAGGCGCCCGCCACCACGCCCGGCTAATTTTTGTATTTTTAGTAGAGACGGGGTTTCACCATGTTAGCCAGGATGGTCTTGATCTCTTGACCTCATGATCCACCCGCCTCGGCCTCCCAGAGTGCTGGCATTACAGGTGTGAGCCACTGTGCCTGGCCAAAGGACATTATTTTGTTCCTTTTAATGGCTGAGTAGTATTCCACACTCATTTATTTTTACTTATTTTTTGACACAGAGTCTCACTCTGTCGCCCAGGCTGGAGTGCAGTGGTGTGATGTCAGCTCACTGCAACCTCCATCTCCCAGGTTCAAGTGATTCTCCTGCCTCAGCCTCCTGAGTAGCTGGGATTACAGGCTCCTACCACTACGCCCAGCTTATTTTTGTACTTTTACTAGAGACAGGGCTTCCCATGCTGGTTAGGCTGGTCTTGAACTCCTGACTTCAGGTGATCCACCCGCCTTGGCTTCCCAAAATGCTGGGATTACAGGTGTGAGCCACTGCGCCTGGCCAGTGAGAACTTTAAAACCTACTCTCAGTGATATGCGAGTGTGCAATATGTTGTTATAAAACACTGGATGCCTGGTTAAATTTGAATTTCAGATAATTAGTACCTTTTTTTTTCTCTTCTTCTTATTTTACTGAGACAGGGTCTTGCTGTGTTGCCCAGTCTTGAGTGCAGTGGTGCAATCTCAATTTTTTTTTTCTCGAGATGGAGTCTTGCTGTGTTGCCCAGGCTGGAATGCAGTGGTGCGATCTCAGCTCACTGCAACCTCCACCTCCTGGGTTCAAGCAATTCTCATGACTCAGCCTCCCAAGTAGCTGGGATTATAGTTACGTGCCACCATGCCCAGCTAATTTTATATATATATATATATATTTTTTTTTTTTTTTTTTTTGAGACGGAGTCTCGCTGTGTCGCCCAGGCTGGAGTGCAGTGGCCGGATCTCAGCTCACTGCAAGCTCTGCCTCCCGGGTTTTTACGCCATTCTCCGGCCTCAGCCTCCCGAGTAGCCGGGACTACAGGCGCCCGCCACCTCGCCCGGCTAGTTTTTTGTATTTTTTAGTAGAGACGGGGTTTCACCGTGTTAGCCAGGATGGTCTCGAACTCCTGACCTCGTGATCCGCCCGTCTCGGCCTCCCAAAGTGCTGGGATTACAGGCTTGAGCCACCGCGCCCGGCCTAATTTTTTATATTTTTAGTACAGATGGTGTTTCACCATGTTGACCAGGCTGGTCTCGAACTCCTGACCTTGTGATCTGCCCACCTTGGCCTCCCAAAGTGCTGGGATTATAGGCGTGAGCCACCGCTCCTGGCCAGTGGTGCAATCTTACCTCACGGCAGCCTTGACCTCCTGGGCTCAAGCAATCCCAGGAGGGGATCACTTATATATATGTATTTATATGCATATATACATGCATATACACACATGTATACATACATATAGCGATCAGATCAGGGTAAGCAGCACACCCACGTTCTCAAACATGCATCCTTTCTCTGTGTTGGGAACCTTCACCATCCTCCTTCAGGCTACTTGAAACGATATATTATCATATATATTACATCCTACCATGTAATCACGGAATATCGATTCAACCAAATGTTGTAAATACTGTGAAACCCATGGCCAGTACACGCTGAGATGACCTGACTTACACACTGGGGCTCCATCCTGCTCCATCCCTGGAGCCCAACGCATCCCATTAGTGTGGGGTTTTACTGCATGTATTACATATACAATAAAATACAACAATATACAATATGCAATAGTATTTACAATACTTGTCTATACAATTGCGTACTATTGGAATGCCCTTGCATATTATTTCATATTGGAGACCGAAGGGAGGAACGAAGGGACAGCAATATCTGAGGTCCCATTCCTCACATCCACTGAGGAAGTCAACGGGCAAATGTCTAACACGAGGGAATCCACAGATAGCAGCATGCGTACTTTTTCCTAGAACGATGAAGATATAAAAATGCCAGAAGGAACAACAGAAATAGTAAAAAATGTATGCGGGGCGGGGACAGTGGCAGGAGCTGGACAGGGTGGGTCAAGGAATCTCTGCTTGACTTTCAAAAGATCTATTTTTTGAGATGGGGGTCTCACAATGCTGTCCAGGCTGGAGCGCAGTGGGCACCATCTCGGCTCACTGCAGGCTCGACCAGGAATCCTGGGCTCAAGGAATCCTCCCAACCTCAGCCACCCCAAGTAGCTTGGACCACAGGCACATACCACCATGCCTGACTAACTTTTTTTTTTTTTTGGTAGAAATGAGGTCTCACTATGTTGGCCAGGCTGTTCTCCAACTCCTGACCTGAGATGATGCACCCTCCTTGGCCTCCCAAAGTGCTGGGATTACAGTGTGAGCCACCATGCCTGGCCTTAAAATAGTTGTCATTGTGGTAAAATACATAGAAAAGTCTGCTATAGCTGGCATTTGGTACATTCAATGTTGTGCAACCATCACCTCTATCTAACTCCAAGACATTTCGGCACCCTCCGAGGGAACCCCACGCCGGTTCCGCCGCCACGTCTCGCCCTCCTCTCCCCCCTCCCCCAGCCGTGGATCTATTTTCTCCTCCTCCTTCTATAGATTTACCTATTCTGGATATTTCATGTAAACGACCTCATAGACTATGTGGCTTTTTCTGACTGGCTTCTCTCACTTAAATTACATGCACATGTATCTTCTGAAGAAATAAATAATTAGGACAGAATAAAGCATATGTGTGCAAATGTCTTATCACCGCGCCCAGCAGGCGGGAATGTCCATACGAGCGCGTCCTGGCATCTGGTCCCTTTCTTCTTTCCTCAGGGCTGTGTCTGGGGCATGTGCCAGCGCAGAGAGGTGAGTCCTTCCCCCAGACCCCTTCCCTCCTGCGGGATCCGCCAGCGTGCCAGGGCAGCGGGGCCCAGGCGGCGTCTGCGGGGAGGCTGACCCAGCCCTGCTCCTCTTCCAGGACCGCTGCCTAAGCCCTCCCTCCAGGCTCTGCCCAGCTCCCTGGTGCCCCTGGAGAAGCCAGTGACCCTCCGGTGCCAGGGGCCTCCGGGCGTGGACCTGTACCGCCTGGAGAAGCTGAGTTCCAGCAGGTACCAGGATCAGGCGGTCCTCTTCATCCCGGCCATGAAGAGACATCTGGCCGGACGCTACCGCTGCTCCTACCAGAACGGAAGCCTCTGGTCCCCGCCCAGCGACCAGCTGGAGCTCGTTGCCACCGGTAAAGGAAGGGGGATCGGAGCCTGGGACTGCCTGGTCCTCCGTTCAGGGCACAAACATGGGGGACACTGAGAGCAGGGATTAGGGCCGGAATTAGGGCGAGGCAAACCAGGCACTGGCCTAGCGGGTGGTGGTGCCACAACATTTATGGATCAATGTGAATAATATTTTTTTGTTTTTTGGACACAGGGCCTTGCTGCGTCACCCACGCTGGAGTGCGGTGGTGCGATCTTGGCTCACTGCAGCCTCTACCTCCTAAGTTCAAGTGATTCTCCTGCCTCAGCCCTCCGAGTAGCTGGGACTACAGGTGTGCACCACCATGCCCAGCTCATTTTTAATTTTTTTTGTGGAGATGGGGTCTCTTGACAGTTTTCACAAAAGGCATTAAAATAAAAGAGAGAGAGAGGGTCTCGCTATGTTGCTTAGACTGGTCTCAAACTCCTG
The DNA here is from genome assembly GCF_043159975.1 of Macaca nemestrina. NCBI lineage: Eukaryota > Metazoa > Chordata > Mammalia > Primates > Cercopithecidae > Macaca > Macaca nemestrina. Next base: position 65,242,772 of record NC_092144.1, on the reverse strand, counting down.
GGCTCAAGCAATCCTTCCACTTTGGCCTCCCAAAGTGTTGGGTTTACAGGCCTGAGCCACTGCATCTGGGTGTGAATAACATTTTAATGCAATTTTTTAAAAAATCAAAAGAAATCGCAAACCATCCACGATGAAAAAAAAATCAGAATTTCACATAAAGGCAGAATCAGGCAGTGTCTGTGCCAAAACGAAAGACAGGCACTCCTTTATCTGTGTTTTAATGCACTTAAAAAAATTAGAGATGGGCTCTTGCTATGTGGTCCAGGCTGGAGTGCAGTGGCTGTTCACAGGAGCAATCATAGCTCACGGCAGCCTGGAACTCCTTGCCTTAAGCAATCCTCCTGCCTCAGCCTCATGAGTAGCAGGGACTACAGTCACAGGCCACCATGCTTGGCTCAGGATTCTTTTTAATTAAAAACTTGGTTTTGGAATCATTTTTAGACTGACAGAAAAGTTGCAAAGATAATATTAATGAAAATATTTCACCCAGGATCCCCTCATGTTAACATCTTACATTTGTTACAACTAAAAAATAAACATAGCACTGGTCCCAGTGGCTCACACCTGTAATCCCAGCACTTTGGGAGGCTGAGGCAGGAGGACCACTTGAGCCAGGGAGGCTGAGGCTGCAGAGAGCTGTGATCGTGCCTCTGCACTCCAGCTTGGGTGACAGAGTAAGATCCTGTATCAACAAACAAACAAACAAAAAACTAACCATAGGCCAGACGCGGTGGCTCACACCTGTAATCCCAGCACTTTGGGAGGCCGAGGTGGGCGGATCACAAGGCCAAGAGATGGAGACCATCCTGGCTAACACAGTGAAACCCTGTCTCTACTAAAAATACAAAAAAATTAGCCAGACGTGGTGGCGGGCACCTGTAGTCCCAGCTATTCAGGAGGCTGAGGCAGGAGAATGGCGTGAACCCGGGAGGTGGAGGTTGCTATGAGCCGAGATAGCGCCACTGCACTCCAGCCTGGGCGACAGAGCGAGACTCCGTCTCAAAAAAAAAAAAAAAAAATCTTAATAAATCTTTCTTTCACGGGAATAAGTATTCAAATAGAATAATGTGAGTTTTAATGACCTACTCTTCAAATTTGCAAACATTTTTTCAAATATGTTAATTGTTTGGGAATAATTACATTTTACATCCCAGGAGAGTGCCTCACTCATGCCACCCTAATTCCTGGCCCGCTGCACTGTGGTCTATTCCGCGTTGTAAATTCTGCCTACCTCCCCTCTTTCCTCCCTCACTCCTCTCTGCTGCTAGGATGGACCAGCCTGGCCACCTCATTACTTCTTTTGGGGTCAGACTCAAATGCCATCTTCTTATTAAGTATTTACCCCACCACCCTAGTCAAAATGGTCCTCCTCACTATCTGGTATGTCAAGTATACCTTTATTTTTACCTTGGTGATGGTTGTCTATTTTTAATTCCTGATGGGATTTTTTTTTTTTTTTTTTTTTTTTTGTTAGAATACAGGGCTGGGAGCGGGTGGTTCATGCCTATAATCCCAGCACTTTGGGAGGCCAAGGCGGGTGGATCACCTGAGGTCAGAGGTTCAAGACCAGACTGGCCAACATGGTGAAACTCTACAAAATACAAAAATTAGCTGGGCATGATGGCGAGTGCCTGTAATCCCAGCTACTCTCTAGGCTGAGGCAGAAGAATGGCTTCAACCTGGGAGGCGGAGATTGCAGTGAGCCGAGATCATGCCATTGCACCCCAGCCTGGGCGACAGAGCGAAACAAAACAAAACAGAACCAAACAAAACAAAACAACAAAAAAAGAATACAGAGAGACACTTAATAGTTGCTTAAGAGAAAATTTGCTGAGTGAATGTTACGATTATCAGGCAGCTTATATCCTTCCTTCCTTCCACCCTCTCTTCCTCCCTCTCTCCCTTCCTTCCTGTCTTTTTTCTTCTTGTTGAGTGAATGCCATAATTATCAGGCAGTTTATATTTTTCTCTTCCTTACTTCCTTTCTTTTGTTTTCTCTTTTTGTCTTTTTTTTGAGACAAGGTCTCACTCTGTCACCCAGGCTGGAGTACAGTGATCATGGCTCACTGTAGCCTCGACTTCCTAGGCTCAAGCAATCCTCCCACATTGGCCTCCCAAAGTGCTGGGATGACCGGTGTGAGCCGCCGCACCTGGCCTCAACCTTTGTCTTACTGACTCCTGGGTGCAGGCATGCATCACCACACCGAACTACGACAATACCCTCACATCAGAGTAGTGTAGGTTCGTGCTGAGGAGTGGAGACCCTAGAATCAAACTCTGTGAGTGCAAATTTCAGCTCCGCCCCTTATGATCTTGGACAAGTTATTTATTTATTTTTAAATTAAAAATTTTCCAGGTTTGTTGAGTTATAATTGAAAAACAAAAATGGAACATATCCAAGGCGTACATGTTTTGATGTACGTATCCACTGTGAGATAGTTACCACGAGCAAGCTAATTAACATACATCACCTTGCACAGTTAACTTTTCTTTTGAGTGTGAGAACACTTATAATCTACCCTCTTAGCAAATTTCAAGTACGCACTGCTGTCTTGTTACCTAGGGTTGGACAAATTAACGCCATGTGCCTTAGTTTCATTTATAAAATAGGGACGTTAAGAGTGAGGACTCCACAGGTCTCTGAGGATTCACTGAACTGATGTGCGTCATGAGTTCGGAAGGCACCCAGAGCTGGCACCGTCAGCCACGTTTCCAACGTAACGATTGTATGTGGCAATGCAAGCTTACGGCATGGTACAAGCTTAAGCTGTTTTACGTACTCCCATCTCATTTCAAGCGCTTGCTAGGCAACAGGCACTCTGCTAAATGCTTACTGTGTACTGTCTCGTTCGATCATCCCCATTTTAGCAGAACAAGGCAGTGAGGCTCAGATACAGAGGACATTTGTCTCCGGGGCCACTTAAAGGCAGAACCAGGATTCGCACCCAGGCACTAGGATGTGGGCACACAGCCTCGCTTCCTCAACCACTTGGTGCTTGACCTCTCTGTGAGCTTGGGTGGGGGAGTGTGCTGTCTGGGAGGGAAACAGCCAGAAAGCTCCCCAGCTCTCAGGCAGGTGTGGGCACCTCCCCAGTCTGAGCTGAGATGCTGGCTGCTGCCTTTAACATCAGACTTTCCTTTTCTCCCAGGAGTTTTTGCCAAGCCCTCGCTCTCAGCCCAGCCCGGCCCGGCGGTGTCCTCAGGAGGGGACGTGACCCTACAGTGTCAGACCCGGTATGGCTTTGACCAATTTGCTCTGTACAAGGAAGGGGACCCTGCGCCCTACAAGAATCCCGAGAGATGGTACCGGGCTAGTTTCCCCATCATCACGGTGACCGCTGCCCACAGCGGAACCTACCGGTGCTACAGCTTCTCCAGCGGGGACCCATACCTGTGGTCGGCTCCCAGCGACCCCCTGGAGCTCATGGTCACAGGTAGGGGTGGTGCAGACCAAACCTTTCTTCCTCAGCCTTTGTAGGTCCTGAGGGCCATTCCGAGGGGAGGGGCCATGGTGGGGAGGACGTGGGAGGGCAGGAAGCCCTGGGTTGCAGGCATCTGGGAGGATGGAGGTTTCTTTTCTTTCTTTCTTTTTTTTTTTTTTTGATGAAGTCTCACTCTGTCACCCAGGCTGGAGTGCTATGGGGTGATCTCAGCTCACTGCAACCTCCGCCTCCCGGGTTCAAGCGATTCTCCTGCCTCAGCCTCCCGAGTAGCTGGGATTACAGGTGCATGCCACCATGCCCGGCTAATTTTTGTATTTTTAGTAGAGACGGGGTTTCACTCTGTGGGTCAGGCTGGTCTCGAACTCCTGACCTCATGATCTGCCTGCCTCAGCCTCCCAAAGTGCTGGGATTACAGGCGTGAACCACCGTGCCAGCCTTGGCTACCATTCTTAAAGGGGGTTTCTTTCAAAAGAGAGCAGCATACCTCATATATATGTGGTTATACACATACCACATGTATATAACAATGTGGTTATACACATACCACATGTATATAACAATGTGGTTACATACATGCAATGGAATATTACGCAGCCTTAAAAAAGAAGGAAATTCTGACATATACTACAACATGGATATACCTTGAGAACATTATGCTAAGTAAAATAAGTCAGTCATAAAAGGACAACTACTATTATGATTCTACTCAAAGGAGGTATCTAATGTCAAAATTATAGAAACACAAAGTACAACGGTGGTTGTTAAGGGCCAGAAAGAGGGGAGAGCAGGAATTAGTGTTTAATGGGCATAGAGTTTCAGTTTTGCAAGAAAAATAGCTTCTAGAGGTCAACATATTGTACCACAATGTGAACATACCCAATGCCACTGGTCAGTACACTTAACAACGTCATATTAGGCCGGGCGCGGTGGCTCAAGCCTGTAATCCCAGCACTTTGGGAGGCCGAGACGGGCGGATCACGAGGTCAGGAGTTCGAGACCATCCTGGCTAACACGGTGAAACCCCGTCTCTACTAAAAAATACAAAAAACTAGCCGGGCGAGGTGGCAGGCGCCTGTAGTCCCGGCTACTTGGGAGGCTGAGGCAGGAGAATGGCGTAAAAACCCAGGAGGCAGAGCTTGCAGTGAGCTGAGATCCGGCCACTGCACTCCAGCCTGGGTGACACAGCGAGACTCCGTCTCAAAACAAAACAAAACAAAACAAAACAAAACAAAAAAAACGTCATATTAAATCAAACAAAATACATCATTTAGTTTTTTGGTAGAAAAAGTCTGTTTTGCCCCCAGGGTCACAGTGAGGGGTAGGACACAAGAATCCAGAAGAAGAAATAGAACTGAGGTTCAAAAAGGACGGACAGGAGTTGCATGCATTTCCTTGTTAAGTATCCCAGAATGTGCCAGGTGTGCTTTACAAATGCTGCTTTTTTTTTTTTTTTTTTTTTTGAGAGTCTCGCTCTGTCACCCAGACTGGAGTGCAGTGGTGTGATCTCGGCTCACTGCAACCTGCACTTCCCGGGTTTAAGCGATTCTGCTGCCTCAGCCTCCTGAGTAGCTGGGATTACAGGCACCTGCCATCATGCCCAGCTAATGTTTGTATTTTTGTAGATATGGGGTTTCACCATGTTGGCCAGGCTGGTCTTGAACTCTTGGCCTCAGGTGATCCGCCTGCCTCGGCAAAGTGCTGGGATTACAGGTGTGAGCCACCACGCCTGGCTAAGCCTTCTTTTTTTTTCTTTTTTTTTTTTTTGAGATAGAGTCTTACTGCATCGCCCAGGCTGGAGTGCAGTGGTGTGATCTTGGCTCACGGCAACCTCTGCCTCCCAGGTTCAAGCGATTCTCCTGCCTCAGCCTCCCAAGTAGGTGGGACTACAGGTGCGTGCCACAATGCCTGGCTAATTTTTGTATTTTTGATAGAGACGGGTTTCACCACCTTGGCCAGGCTGGTCTTGAACTCCTGGCCTCAGGCGATCTGCCCACCTCGGCCTCCCAGAGTGCTGGGATTACAGGTGTGAGCCACTGCACCCGGTCAGAAATACCATTTGACCCAGCAAACCCATTACTGGTTATATATCCAAAGGCATATAAATCATTGTATTATAAAGATAACATGCACACATATGTTCACTGCAGCACTATTCACAATAGCAAAGCCATGGAATCTACCCAAATGCCATCAATGACAGACTGCATAAAGAAAATATGGTATATACACAGCATGGAATACTATGCAGCCATAAAAAGGAATGAGGTCATGTCCTTTGCAGGGACATGGATGGAGCTGGAAGCCATTATCCTCAGCAAACTAACGCAAGAACAGAAAAGCAAACACCACACTTTCTCACTTGTAAGTGGGAGCTGAACAATGAGAACACATGGACACAGGGAGGGGAACAACACACACTGGGGCCTGTAGGGGGGAGTCGGGGGAGGGAGAGGATCAGGGAAAATAGCTAACGCATGTGGGGTTTAATACCTAGGTGATGGTTGATGGGTGCGGCAAACCACACGTTTACCTGTGTAACAAACCTGCACCTCCTGCACATGGATCCTGTAACTTATAAATTTTAATTAAAAAAAAAAAAAAAAGAAACAAGGCTTATTAATGCATCTCACAGGAAGAGAAGTAACAAAGACCAAATAACATCCACACTCTCATTATGCCACAGAGAGCTGAGCATAAACTAGGTTTTGCCGAGCTAGGTCCACCATAAAAAGACTCCCAGGATGGTGCCCACCACCACAAGAGCTTCATATTTATCAGCCGAGGCAGTTCAGGAAACATTTTGGTGGCCACAGGAGGTCCCTGGTTAAGAAAATGGCCTAAGTAGGAAGGTGGAGATCCCATGTTCTGAGGCTAACACAAGCTCATTCTTTTTTTTTTCGAGACAAAGTCTCACTCTGTCGCCCAGGCTGGAGTGCAGTGGTGCGATCTTGGCTCACCGCAAACTGCGCCTCTTGGGTTCACGCCATTCTGCCTCAGCCTCCCAAGTAGCTGGGACTACAGGCACCTGCCACCATGCCCGGCTAATTTTTTGTATTTTTAATAGAGACGGGGTTTCACCGTGTTAGCCAGGATGGTCTCGATCTCCTGACCTTGTGATCCACCTGCCTCGGCCTCCCAAAGTGCTGGGATTATAGGCTGAGCCACCGCGCCCAGCTAACACAAGCTCATTATTCTTCTGAGGCTAACGCGAGCTCATTCTTCCTAACATGAGCTCGTGAAGACGTGGATCCACTTATTCTTCTTCAAACTGAGATATAATCCACATACCATAAAATGGACCATGCCAACTAGGATGGCTGTGATTGTTAAAATAAAACAAACGGACAGGAAGTATTGGTGAGGATTTGGAAGAACTTTCCTGTATTGCTGGTGGGAATATAAAATGGTGCAGCTGCCTTGAAAAACAGTCTGTGGCCAGGCGCAGCCTGTCATCCCAGCACTTTGAGAGGCTGAGGAGGGTGGATCACAAGGTCAGGAGATCGAGACCATCCTGGCCGACATGGTGAAACCCAATCTCTACTAAAGTACAAAAAAAAAGTTGGCCGGGCATGGTGGCGGGCGCCTGCAATCCCAGTTACTCGGGAGGCTGAGGCAGGAGAATCGCTTGAACCCGGGAGGCGGAGCTTGCAGTGAGCTGAGAGCGCGCCATTGCACTCCAGCCTGGGCAACGGAACGAGACTCCGTCTCAAAAAAAAAAAAAAAAAAAAAAGAAAAAGAAAAAGAAAAAAAAGAAAAGAAAAGAAAGAAAAACAGTCTGGTAGTTTTTCAAAAAGTAAAAAGTAAAACACAGAGTCACTCTATGACCCAGTGATTCAATCACCCCTGGGTGTGTACCCAAGAGAACAGAAAACTCATGATCACACAAAAACTTGTATGTGAATGTTCACAGCAGCAATATTCACAATAGCAAAACGTGGAAAAAACCCAAGTGCCCATCCACTGATGAACAGATCTGCTTCTTACTCAGCCGGCGATGGAAGATAAGTCTTACACCTTTTAAATGTGTCTGTATTCAGCGTCTGCGCTGTGTCAGAGAAAGGGGTTTCAGGGAGCCTAGACATCTCAGAAGAGGAATGGAGGTATCTAGAGGATATAGGGAACCACGGGGAAGACCTCACATTGTTTTGCTTTCTTATAATTCTTAGAATTCTCAGAAGCCACCACTGAACTGACCGTCTCACTCACAAACAAAGTCTTCACAACTGGTGAGTCACCAGGCATTTCATGCTCAGCAGAAAGGAGTGTGAGGACGGAGCTCTCTCTTCCACCATCTAAGCCTATAGGCTTTTAATCGCTTCACGGAACTGTCTGTCTCTTCCCAGGAAAGTCCTCGGTGTGAGGATAGAGCATGGGCACAGAGGGGAGCTCTGGGGTTCAGGAGGAGGAGCATTTTGGGTATTGGGGCCATTTCAAAGACGGGGCCAAGGCTGTGGTGGGAACACCGCCAGCTATCCCTACACACTGTTCCCAGGATAAAGTCCTAGGCCTTTGGACTTGGCTGTGATCCGAGTATTTAATCTTGCTCCCCGCTGTGTCCAGGTAGAGCCCGCGCTCGGACGCACAGACCGTAGGTAGAGCCCGCGCTCGGACGCACAGACCGTAGGTAGAGCCCGCGCTCGGACGCACAGACTGTAGGCGCCTGGACCTAGAACATCTTCTAACCACTCCAGGCCTCTGCAGATACGCTCTCCTCAGTCTCTTTCCCCTTGCCTTTCCTGGAAAATCCCCATTTCCTTCCAGACTAAACACCTTCACGGATTCCCTAATAGGTGAGGTATCTCCATTGGGCCCACGGGACTCTTGCTTTCATGAGGTACCTGATCCGAGAGTTCTATTTTTATTTTTTAGAGGTAGAGTCTTGCTCTGTCACCCAGGCTGTAGTGCAGGGGCGAGATCTCGGCTCGCTGTAACCTCTGCTGCCCGGGTTCAAGCGATTCTCCTGCCCCAGCCTCCAAGTAGCTGAGATTACAGGTGCCCGCCACCACGCCTGGCTAATTTTTGTATTTTTAGTAGAGACGGGGTTTCAGCATTTTGGCCAGGCTGGTCTTGAACTCCTGACCTTGGGATCCACCCGTCTTGGCCTCCCAAAGTGCTGGGATTACAGGCATGAGCCACTGCGCCCGGCATATCCCAGAGAGTTCTAACCCTGTGATGGGGTCCTTCTCTATCTTCAGTTCAGAACCTCCCAGTCACCCTCAGGATGCAGTTCCAATTCGTCAGCTTGCTATTCCATGAGCGTAGATATCCAGCCACTGTTGATCCCTCCAATCTTGTCTGCGTACCTTCCATTCATTCCCACGCTGTTCTCAGCCCCGCACAGTCACTTGAATCTCTTTGAGAGGTTTCCTAACCTCTCCTGACTCTGCATCCAATCTACTTGCTCTGCCTTTTCTTCCATTTCCCCATGGCCTCAATTCCTCACGAAAGCCTTGGCCGTCCAGGCTGGATTGGTGGCTTCCTCTGCTCTCGCTCAGTGTCTTGTGGGCTGTCTATTACAGCAATTTTCACAGTGTATTAAAATTATCGCTTTGCTGTCGTCCCCGCACTTTGGGAGGCCAAGGCGGGTGGATCACCTGAGGTCAGGGGACCAGTGTGGCCAACAGGGTGAAACCCTGTCTCTACTGAAAATACAAAAATTAGCCGGGCGTGGTGGCGGGCACCTGTAATTCCGGCTACTTGCAAGGCTGAGGCAGGAGAATCGCTTGAACCCAGGAGTTGGAGGTTGCAGTGAGCTGAGATCACTCCAGCCTGGGCAACAGAGTGAGACTCCATATTAAAAAAAAAAAAAAATCGCTTTACTTCTCTGTCTCCTCCAATAGTCTGGGAACCGCAGATGGACAATGTCTTATGTTTTTGTTGTTGTTGTTTTGAGACGGAGTCTCACTCTGCTCACTCTGGGATCTGTGACTTCGGCTCACTGCAACCTCCGACTCCTGAGTAGCTGGGACTGCAGGCGCCCGTCACCACGCCCAGCTAATTTTTGTATTTTTAGTAGAGACGGGGTTTCACCTTGTTGGCCAGGATGGTCTCCATTTCTTGACCTCAGGTGATCCGCCTGCCTCGGCCTCCCAAAGTGCTGGGATTACAGGTGTTCAGCCAGTGCCATGCCTGGCCTGACAATGTCTTATTAATATGTGGGTTCCCATGGCCCAGCACATGGCTGAGTACCTGGCCAGTCTCAGGAGAAACTCGAGAAATAAGAGAACTGGCACGTATGAGGTGCCCGTATGTCAAGCACCGTGCTTTATATTACTAACGTTATTATTATCTTGACTTTCACATCAACCTATGAGGGATCTCGTTAATTTTATTGGACACATGGGGAAACCGGCTTACAGATGCTGAGTCACTTGCCAGATAACTCACATCTAACAGGTGATAGAGTTGGGGTTCAAATCTGGAGGACAGCCTGACTCTATAGTTCATGCTTTTTTTTTTTGGACAGGGTCTTGCTCTGTTTCCCAGGCTAGAGTGCAGTGGTGCAATCCTGGCTCACTGCAGCCTCGACCTCCTAGGGCTCAGGTGATCTTCCTGCCTCAGCCCCCACTGAGTAGCTGGGATTACTGGCACGTGCCACCACGCCTGGCTAATTTTTGTGTTTTTTGTAGAGATAGGGTTTTTCCATGTTGCTGAGGTAGGTCTTCAATGCCTGGACTCAAGCCAGCCTCCCACCTCAGCCTCCCAAAGTGTTGGGATTACAGGCATGAGGCACCGTGCCCGGCCCATGCGCTTCTTAAATGCTGTGGAATTCGACCTCCCCACGTGTGTGTGTTCGGAGTAGGCACGGTGATGGGAAAGGGAATATGGTTTCATTTCACACTTAGCCTTTTTTTTGTTCCCAGAGACTTCTAGGAGTATCACCGCCAGTCCAAAGGAGCCAGGCTCTCCAGCTGGTGAGTAAGTCGTCCTCTCCAGACCCCCTTCCTTCTCACCCATCTCTTCACCCGAAGCCAAGTCCTTTGTCTACACAGGGGCTGCAGCTCTCAGCTCTTGGGTTCCAGTGTGTAGAGTGAAGGCAGAATATCAGCGTATGGGGTTCAGAATTGCGCATTAAGACCAGGCGGGAAGGTTGAGATTTTAAAAAGGGTCAGAGAAAGAGAGATTCCATCTCTTCCCCACCCCTTATAACTGTCTTCCCTTTTGCAATACATCAGATAAGGAGGCAGCATCGGTGTCTGGGGCGGAGTTAGTTGTCTCAGAGCCTTGTGAGAGCACACGAGGGAGAGATGCTACTTAGAGAACTGGGGGCATCTGGCCCTGACACCTACTCGGGAGGGGACGAACCCTCCAGGAAAGAGAATGGCACCCCAGCTAGTGGAGAATAACAGGCTCTCTGAGAAGCCCAGGATGTGGCTTGGAGAGGGTCCTGGAGGTGGGCTTTTTCACCCGCTCCTGCCTGTCCTCATTCCTCCAGGTCCCACCCGCCACTACTACACCAAGGGCAACCTGGTCCGCATATGCCTCGGGGCTGTGATCCTAATACTCCTGGCAGGGTTTCTGGCAGAGGACTGGCACAGCCGGAGGAAGCGCTTGCGGCACAGGGTCAGGGCTGTGCAGAGGCCGCTCCCGCCCCTCCCGCCGACCCGGAAATCACACGGGGATCAGGATGGAGGCCGACCGGACGTTCACAGCCGCGGGTTATGTTCATGACCACTGAACCCCAGGCATGGTCGTATCCAAGGGACGGATCATGGCATGGGAGGCGACTCAAAGACTGTGGCGTGTGTGGAGCATGGGAGCAGGAGGGCAGAGGCTACAGGGTGGAAAGGAGGCCATGCTGCCTCCTCCTGGTGTTCCATCAAGGAGCCGTTCAGCCGGTGTCTGTCTGTCTGGCTCTCTGTCTGAGGGCACCTCCATTTGGGATGGAAGGAATCTGTGGAGACCCCATCCTCCTCCCTGCACACTGTGGATGACCCGGTACCCTGGCTGGACCACATACCGTCCTCTTTCTTCAAGCTTCTCTAATACGGGCTCCACACGGACCTCTAACGTTCCCGGCTCTCAGGGCTGACGCTGTTCCCTCCTCTGTGCAGGACCTCCCGTGCTTCCCCTTGGCCGTCTGTGCTCTTGTCTCGTGTCCCCCCAGAAACTCTCACCCTCACTCCATCTTCCACTGCAGTCTAACAAATCTCCTTTCGTCTCTCAGAACGGGCCGTGCAGGCAGTTTGGGTACGTCATTCGTTTTCCTTAGTATAAAACTAGCACGTTGCCCTCTTCCCTTCACATCAGAAAACAACATCGGCCTGTGCAACATGGTGAAACCCCATCTCTACCAAAACAACAAACATTAGCCAGGTGTGGTGGTGCATCCCTATTCTCCCAGCACCTCAGGGGGCAGAGGTGGGAGAACGGCTTGAGCCTGGGAGGCAGAGGTTGCAGTGAGCTGAGATCACACCACTGCACTCCAGCCCGGGTGACAAAGCCCGACCATGTCTCAAAAAAACAAAGTGATGAATACGCTAATTACCCTGATTTGATCAAAACACATTGTACACATGTATTGAAATATTGCTGTCTACCCCATAAATATGTACAATTATGTATACATTTTTAAAATAATAAAAATAAAATAAGATAATGCACCATCTCTACCCCTCTCATATTTACTTTCTGAAGGAAATGTTAGGTCTTCTCAAAGTAAAGTTCTATACTTATTATCGCATTAGGCATTTCTTGACCATCTAATGTGTGTAAAACTGTACCACTGGGTCAGGTGCAGTGGATCATGTCTGTAATCCTAGCACTTTGGGAGGCCAAGGCAGGAGGATCACTTGAGCCCAGGAGTTCAAGACCAGCCTGGGCAACATAGTGAGATCCCATCTCTACTTAAAGAAGATAAAAATTTTTTAAAAAAAGGAAAAGAATGGCCGGGCGCAGTGGCTCAAGCCTGTAATCCCAGCACTTTGGGAGGCTGAGACAGGCGGATCACGAGGTCAGGAGATCAAGACCATCCTGGCTAACACGGGAAACCCCGTCTCTACTAAAAAATACAAAAAACTAGCCAGGCGAGGTGGCGGGTGTCTGTAGTCCTAGCTACTTACTCGGGAGGCTGAGGCAGGAGAATGGCGTAAACCTGGGAGGCGGAGCTTGCAGTGAGCTGAGATCGCACCACCGCACTCCAGCCTGGGTGACTGAGCAAGACTCCGTCTCAAAAAAAAAAAAAAAAAAAAAAATTTTTTTAAAAAAGGAAAAGAATGACTGGCCACGATGGTTCATGCCTGTAATCCCAGCACTTTGGGAGGTTGAGGTGGGTGGGTCACTTGGGAAAAGACAGAAGGATGGCAGAAAGAAGCTCCAGGACGACGGCTGTGAATCAGGGCTAGTGAGCACACAGCTTGGGTGAAGGGGGAACGGGAAGGGTGCTCAGAGAAACCTCCAAATGTAAGAATGGGTCAATTGGCCGGGCGCGGTGGCTCAAGCCTGTAATCCCAGCACTTTGGGAGGCCCAGACGGGCGGATCACGAGGTCAGGAGATCGAGACCATCCTGGCTAACACGGTGAAACCCCGTCTCTATTAAGAAATACAAAAAAAAAAAAAAAAAAAACTAGCCGGGCGAGGTGGCGGGTGCCTGTAGTCCCAGCTACTCGGGAGGCTGAGGCTGGAGAATGGCGTAAACCCGGGAGGCGGAGCTTGCAGTGAGCTGAGATCCGGCCACTGCACTCCAGCCTGGGTGACAGAGCGAGACTCCGTCTCAAAAAAAAAAAGAATGGGTCAATTATCTGTCTTAACATAGTGGAAAATCATACTGAGATGCTATCAGAAGACAGATGAAAAATAATTACAGAGGTCAAGTAAACTAAGTATATTTTTAAAAGACAAGTATAGCCTAGGCAGGGTGGCTCACACCTGTAATTCCAGCACTCTGAGAGAATGAGGCAGGATCGCTGGAGCCTAAGAGTTCAAGACCAGCCTGGGCAACATGGTGAAACCTCGTCTCATATACAAAAAAATACAAAAAATTAGCTGGGTGTGGTACCACATGCCTACTCTCAGATACTCAGGAGGCTGAGGTAGAGGCTGCAGTGAACCATGATTGCACCACTGCTCTCAAGCCTGAGACCCTGCCTCAAAAGAAAACAAAAATAAAGAGCAAATATAAACGTTAGGGGAACAACAACCACAAAAATAAAAGAAGCAAGTTATATTACCTGAAAATTCTCAGCTGTGAATATCTGTGGGTATAAAAATGTGATACTGGCCAGGCGTGGTGGCTCATGCCTATAATCCCAGCGCTTTGGGAAGCTGAGGCGGGCGGATCACCAGGTCAGAAGATCGAGATCAGCCTGGCCAACATGGTGAAACCCCGTCTCTACTAAAAATACAAAAATTAGCCAGTCGTGGTGGCACACGCCTGTAGTCCCAGCTACTCAGGAGGCTGAGGCAGGAGAATCACTTGAACCCAGGAGGTGGAGGCTGCAGTGAGCTGAGATTGTGCCGCTGCACTCCAGTCTGGGTGACAGAGTAAGACTCTGTCTCAAAAAAAAAAAAAAAAAAAAGTGATACTGAATATTGATGTGCAGACGTAGACATAAACATTGGAAAAGAAAAAACAGTAAGACTGTAGAAGAACTAAGTCCCTGCCTATTATGATAGGAATCCAGTAAGTGTAAGCTCATTCACATGGTTACACATTTTTAGAAATCTAATATTAACAAGTTCCTAAAGAAAACAGCTAAAAGTGGGTGTCTCTTAGGCGGAGCAATGGAAGAGACGGTTGGTTAAGCCACTGCATTTTGTACACACCCTTTTAGTGCTATTGGAATTTTTTAAGGAGGTGCGTGTATATTTTTGTAACACAATAAATAATAACAGTATACATCTTTTCTTTTAGACGTATGCTGTTAAACAGAATTAAGAACAGGAAGTCTCAAAATTGTTTCCTTCAGGAGAGAAGACTTAGTGACCGGAGAGAGTGCTGAAACACCTGCTTTGCATACTGCTGCCTGAAGGGGCGGCCTACCCCTCCACACCTGTGGGCGTTTCTCGTTTCTCGTTAGGTGGAACGAGAGACTTGAGAAAAGAAATGAGACACAGAGACAAAGTATTAAGAAAAAGTGAGCCCAGGGGACCGGCGCTCAGCATACAGAGGACCCACGCCCGCACTGGTCTCTGAGTTCCCTTAGTATTTATTGATAATTATCTTTACCATCGTAAAGAAAAGCAAGTGGCAGGATAATAGGATCATTGTAGGGAGAAAGTCAGCAGTAAGACATATGAATAAAGATCTCTGTGACATGAATAAGTTTAAGGAAAAGTGCTGTGCCTTGATATGCATATGTAAACATCTCCATAAACCTTTTTAGTGCATAAAGAGCAGCATTGCGCTAGCAAGTCCCACCTTCAGCCCTAAGGTGGTTTTCTCCTTTCTCAGTAAACAGAACATACAATCGGGTTTTATACCGAGATGTTCCATTGCCCAGGGACGGGCAGGAGACACATGCTTTTCTCTATCTCAACCGCCAACAACCGCCAAGAGGCCTTCTTCCCTCTTACACTAGTCCTCCTCAGCACAGACCCTTCACGGGTGTCAGGCTGGGGGACGATCAGGTCTTTCCCTTCCCACCAGGCCATATTTCCGACTAGCACATGGGGAGAAACCTTGGACAATACCTAGCTTTCCTAGGCAGAGGTCCCTGCGACCTTTGGCAGTGTGTGTGTGTCCCTGGGTACTTGAGATTAAGAGAATGGTGATGACTTTTAACCAGCAAGCTGCCTTCAGGCACTTGTTTAACAAAGCACACCCTGCACAGCCCAAAATCCTTTAAACCTTGAGTCACCACAGCACATGTCTCTTGCAAGGACAAGGTTGGGGGTAGGGTCACAGATTAACAGCATCTCAAATACAGAACAAAATGGAGTCTCTTATGTCTACTTCTTTCTATATAAACAGTCTGATCTATCTTTCTTTTCCCCACAGCTACTTAGTTAAAAAATCACATTTTAACTTCAAAATATCCAAACTAATAACACAGTTTTAAAATAACAATTACAAATACTACAAAATAATAAAAATACAAGTAGTGCAGAGTGGAAATGCAAAGCTATGTGTGCTAGAAGGCTAACATTCAATTAGTCATAACAAACAACAAAATTAAAGAACAAGATAGTTGTGACTTACCTTGGTCAATCACTTTCCATAGTAATTCAAGCCACTCAATCCAGGACCTCGTCTCGGAAAATGAAGGAAAAAAACAACAGAAAATAGTGCAGAGGTCTCTGGTGTTCAAAGAATAGGCGCTGGAGGGAGATGTGGGTGCCTGAGCTGTGCCCAGTCACTCAAAGGGCACACCTGACGCTACCTGTTCACTTGGGGCTTCGGAGGAGAGGGGAAAGACAAGTTCCTCCCGGCCACTTTCTGTCTCCTGACTTCACTTCTTGCTTACCTTCGACTGCACTTCCTGGGTTGACATCACTTCCTGTCTTCTGACTTTGCCTCCTGTATGACCTCACTTCCTGTCTTCTACCTTCACTTCCTGTCTTCTGACTTTACTTCCTATATGACATCATTTCTAGTCTTCTACCTCCACTTGGTGTCTTCCGACTTTCCTTCCTATCTTGACTTCACCTCTTGTTTTTTTTTTGTTTTTTGTTCTTTTTTTCTTGACAGGGTCTCGCTGTGTCACCCAGGGTGGAGTGCAGTTGTGTCAGCTTGAAACCACTTTTGCAAAATTATGACTGAGACAGTGAAAGAGACTTAACTTAACTGACTCCATTTTGCTTGTAACCTCCAAGCTGTCCTTTTTCATTCCTGGGTGTAGGCTGAACTTTGGGAGAAACTTAGTTTATGGTTTAAACAAAGACGATAGCCCTTTCCCAAAGCAGACCTTTGTTGCCTGGGGACTAGATTGGCTCTGTAGGACTAACATTAGCCACGAGATTAGAAATTATGATTTAGGACATGCAGCTGGAGGCTACAAGATTGTGACCCTCCCTAAACTGCTTCTAAGGTAAGTGCTTGAGATAATTTGCAGAACCTGCACTGGATGGATCAGCTGGCACCATCCATCTCAATAAACTGGCCCATCTTATCTTTTGGCCTCCACTCAGGAACTGACTGAGTTGGAGAAGATAGCTTTGACTCCCATTATTTCATCCCTGACCAATCAGCACTCCTAGCCCACGGGCTTCCCACCCACCAAGTTATCCCTTAAAACAACTCTTCTCCCTGAATGCTGGGAGACACGGATTTGAGTAATAAAACTCTGGTCTTTCGTAGAGCCAGCTCTGCATGAATTATTTCTTAATGCAACTCCCCTGTCCTGATGAATCAGCTCTGTCTAGGCAGTGGGCAAGGTGAACACCTTGGGTGATTACAATCTTGGCTCACGGCAACCTCCACCTCCTGGGTTCAAGCGATTCTCCTGCCTCAGACTCCCAAGTAGCTGAGATTACAGACGTGCAATACCATGCTCAGCTACATTTTTTTTTTCTTTTTTTTTTTGAGACGGAGTCTCATTCTGTCCCCCAGGCTAAAGTGCAATGGCTCACTGCAACCTCCACCTCCCGGGTTTAAGCGATTCTCCTGCCTCAGCCTCCAGAGTAGCTGGGACTACAGGCATGCGCCACCACGCCCGACTGATTTTTGTATTTTTAGTAGAGACAGGGTTTCACCATGTTGGCCAGGCTGGTCTTGAACTCCTGACCTCATGTGATACACCCGCCTCCGCCTCCCGAAGTGCTGGGATTACAGGTGCGATTCACCGTGCCCAGCCGACCCCGTCTTCCGACTTTACTTGCACAGAGCACATTTACATGATCTACACTGCTGTGTCTGGGTGAGTAGAGGAACCTTGGAGAAGCCTGGGTCAGGGCTCAGGGAATGAGCAAGGGAGGAAAGGATGTGGTGACCATGGAAGTTGTTTTGGGGCACAGGATGTGATCTGCGATTGGGGATTGTGAAAAGACCCTCACTGAGGTCTTTCTTCCAGAGCTGCGGCTGAGCCAGAGGATCTCGAACAGCAGAGAGTTCTTCCTATTCTCGTGGAAGAGTTGAGGATTGAGAGAAGCCGGGCGTAGCTCATGGGAGTGACCTTAGCTTTGAAAAGCCTGAAAATGAGACTTGGATGTAAAGTGGTGTGTGTGTGTGTGTGTGTGTGGGAGGGGATCAGGCTCTCATGACCTCTGGCTTTTTTTTTTGCTCCAGGAACACTTCCCAAGCCCACCATCTGGGCTAACCCAGCCCTCGTGGTTCGCGGGTGCAAACATGGCCATGGAATTGTGGAATGATTTTTTTTTGTATCCTTAGCAGAGAACCCAGTGAACTTTGTTCTTGATCATCAATGTGATGAGATCCAGAATTCAGTGATGGGCAGAGGCGAGTGGTCACAGGTGAGGTGCAAGAAAATGGACAGCAGTACTTGTTCATCTCTGGACATAGATTCAGACACACATGAACAAACCCATGTGCCACAGGTTTCACTGTTTAGTACTTGTAGGTCATGAGGGTAGGCAACTGAGAGCTTGGCTAGATGAAGTACACACGTTGGAGAAAGATGGTTAATTATGAGTGCAAGTTTACATTTTATGGGCCCCTGGGGTATCAATACAGTTCCTAAATGGATGTGGATACATTACTCAATTTCTTCTGTAAAGATGGGGCTAGATTACAATGGTTCTTAACCTAAGAAAATTTTGCATTTCAGCAAATATTTTCTAATGCCCAGAGACATTTTTGATCGTCATAACTGTGAGGATGCTGGTATCTAGTGGGTAGAGGCTAGGGATGCTGCCAAACATACTGTAAATGTAGAGGACCATGTTTCCTAACAAGTAGTGATCTGACCCCAAATGTCAATAGTGTGGAGAATGAGAAACCTTTAGTGTCCTTTTAAAACTCTGTGCCTCTCTTTTACCAACTTCGCCCCTTCCTCCCAGTGAACCTGAGAATAAAGATGCTCTGGAGGCTGGGCACTGTAGCTTATTTCTGTAATTCCAGCACTTTGGGAGGCTGAGGCAGGTGGATCACTTGAGGTCAGTTCAAGACCAGCCTGGCCAACATGGTGAAATCTTGTCTACTAAAAATGTAAAAATTTGCCGGGAGTGTGTGGGGCAGAATTGCTTGAACTTGGGAGGCGGAGGTTGCAGTGAGCCGAGATCACGCCACTGCACTCCAGACCAGGGAATGGAGCGAGACTGTCCAAAAAAAAAAAAAAAAAAAAAAAAAAAAAAAAAAAAAAAAGGGGGGGGGGGATGCTCAGGGAATGACCTATGCTGTGTTGGATAAGGAGACCTTGAAACAGGAAACCTCAGAAGCCCAGAGTATGCAGTGGAACTGGAAAGTGATGGAGTGGTTTAAAGGTAGTATCAGAGAACTTGGATCTAGTCGGTAAAAATAAACCAATGGCCCCTGATGAAGAAATGAAAGTGTAAGAGTGAGATTAATTTTTTTAGTTTTCAATTTAAATATTGCAGGGTGCGGTGGCTCACGCCTGTAATCCCAGCAGTCTGGGAGGCCGAGCCGGGTGGATCACAAGGTCAGGAGATCGAGACCATCCTGGCTAACACAGTGAAATCCCGTCTCTACTAAAAATACAAAAAATTAGCTGGGTGCGGAGGCGGGCACCTGTGGTCCCAGCTACTCGGGAGGCTGAGGCAGGAGAATGGCGTCGGCCCAGGAGGCGGAGCTTGCAGTGAGCTGAGATCGTGCCACTGCACTCCAGCCTGGGCAACAGAGCAAGACTCCGTCTCAAAAAAAAAAAAAATTAAAACTACTTTTGGCCAGGTGTGGTGGCTCAGACATACAATCCCACCACTTGGGGAGGCCAAGCTGGGCAGATCACCTGAACTCAGTAGTTCGAGACCAGTCTGGGCAACCTGGTGAAACCCTGTCTCTACAAAAATACAAAAATTACCTGGGTGCAGTGGTGCACACCTGTGGTCCCAGCTACATGGGAGGCTGAGATGGGAGAATTGCTTGAAATGAGGAGGCGGAGGCTGCAATGAGCTGAGATTGTGCCATTGCACTCCAGCCTGGGCGACAGAGCAAGATTCTGCCACAAAGAAAAAAAAAATGTTGCTGGGTGCGGTGACTCACGCCTGTAATCCCAGCACTTTGGGAGACCAAGGCAGGTGGATCACCTGAGCTTAGGAGTGCTGTGATTACAGATGTAAGCCACCGTGCCTGGCAATAGAAAAGATTCTATTTTAAGTTGGAATTTTTAAAAAGCAAATCAGAGCAATGACATGGTCGTATATGAGCTACACTGAAGCACCTAAAATATTGGATGTTGGTAGGAGAAATCCTCTGGCAAGTAACACTCAACAGGCAGTGATCCATGCAGGTCAAGAAATAACAAGGCAGGCTGGGCACAGTGGCTCACACTTGTAAATCCCAGCACTTTGGGAGGCTGAGGCAGGAGTATTACTTGAGCCTGGGAGTTTGAGACCAGCCTGGGCAACATAGTGAGACCCTGTCTTGAAAAAAAAAAAAACCCCCAAGAACTGGCCTGGTTTGGTGGCGTGCATCTGTAGTCACAGCTACTGAGGAGGTTGAGGCTGGAGGATCACTTGAACCTACGAGCTCGAGGCTGCAGTGAGCTATCGTGCTGTTGTACTCCAACCTGGGCAACAACAGAGCAACACTCACTCTTGAGGAGAAAAAAAAAAAAAAAAAAGGCTGGGTACAGTGGCTCATGCCTATAATCCCAGCACTCTGGGAGTTTAGGTGGGCGGATCACTTGAGGTCAGGAGTTTGAGACCAGCCTGGCCAACATGGTGAAACCTCATCTGTACTAAGAATTTAAAAAAAAAATTTAGGCCGGGCGCGGTGGCTCAAGCCTGTAATCCCAGCACTTTGGGAGGCCGAGACGGGCGGATCACGAGGTCAGGAGATCGAGACCATCCTGGCTAACACGGTGAAACCCCGTCTCTACTAAAAAAAATACAAAAAGCTAGCCGGGCAAGGTGGCAGGCGCCTGTAGTCCCAGCTACTCGGGAGGCTGAGGCAGGAGAATGGCGTAAACCCGGGAGGCGGAGCTTGCTGTGAGCTGAGATCCGGCCACTGCACTCCAGCCTGGGTGACAGAGCGAGACTCAGTCTCAAAAAAAAAAAAAAAAAAAAAAAAAATTTAGCTGGGTGTGGTGGGGAATGCCTGTAATCCCAGCTACTCGGGAGGCTGAGACAGAATCGCTTGAACCTGGGAGGTTGTAATGAGCTGAGATCGTGCCACTGCACTCCAGCATGGGCAACAGAGTGAAATTCAAATCTTAAAAAAAAAGAAAAAAAAAAAAAAGGAAATACCAAGAAGGCAAGGCAAAGATTGACAAGGCAATAGAAATCAATGCAATTAAACACTGTCAACTTCCCCCACCCCCCAGGTTCTCCCCAGTAAGATACTTTTTTTGTTTTGTTTTGAGACAGTCTCGCTCTGTCTCCCAGGCTGGAGTGCAGTGGCCGGATCTCAGCTCACTGCAAGCTCCGCCTCCCGGGTTTACACCATTCTCCTGCCTCAGCCTCTGGAGTAGCTGGGACTACAGGAGCCCGCCAACTCGCCCGGCTAGTTTTTTGTATTTTTTAGTAGAGACGGGGTTTCACCGTGTTAGCCAGGATGGTCTCGATCTCCTGACCTCGTGATCCACCCACCTCGGCCTCCCAAAGCGCTGGGATTACAGGCGTGAGCCACTGCGCCCGGCCAAGTATCTTTTCTCTAAAGTGTCAAAGTCCATTATTAAGTAACAGCTTCATTTGTGAATGCTCTCACCTTTATTTCTCTCAATGTACCCGTGATACAGATATTTCATATGTAACAAAGTTAAGGACTTGTGCACGTGTAAAACAGAGGCAGAACCATGGCTGAAACATCTAGCCTAGCAGTGAGCTCATTATCCCTGAGGAGTGGGGGCGGGGGAGAAGAGGAGTCACAGGCAGTTCACCAACACCTGGAAAATCAACGACTTCATGCAGAATGAACCACTCTGGGGGGATTCAGATCATGAAGTCATGAGAAGAAGGTCTTTTTTTCCAGGGATCATGTTTCTCAGTATCAATAATCAGTTGTGGGTTGTTTTCTTCTATTTCTTCCAGCAGCTTATGGAGTTCATCATTAAAGTCATCTATTTTCAACCTGGGGTACAATGGGGGAGGAAAAGGTTACTTTGTGTATCAAGAAGATTTTTCAAATTCCCAAGTACCTGAAATTCTGTTGAGGTCACCTTTCCTGATTATTCTACGTGGCAAAGGAGTGTTCCATATTGATTTTCTTTTTTTCTTTGAGACAGTCTGTCGCCCAGGATAGAGTGCAGTGGCACCATCTCAGCTCACTGCAACCTGTGCCTCTAGGGTTCAAGCCATCCTATCCTCTGCCTCCTGAGTAGCTGGGACTACAGGCGCCTGCCACCATGCTCAGCTAATTTTGTATTTTTAATAGAGTTGGGGTTTTACCACGTTGCCCAGACCGCACCTGGCCTGATTGCTTATTTATTTTTAAATATAAAATGAGGCCAGATGTGGTGGGTCATGCCTATAATGCCAGCACTTTGAGAGAGTGAGGGGGGCAGATCACTTGAGGTCAGGAGTTTGAGACCAGCCTAGGCAAGATGGTGAAAGTACATCTCTACTAAAAATATAAAAGTTAGCTGGGTGTGATGGTGCATGCCTATAGTCCCAGCTACTTAGGAGGCTGAGACAGAAGAATCACTTGAACCTGGGAGGTGGATGTTACAGTAAGCCGAGATCGGGCCACTGCACTCCAGCCTGAGCAACAGAGTGAGATTTTTGTCTCAAAAATAAATAATAAAATTTAAAATTAAAGACTTTCATTTCTCTTTTTAATCCTTGTTTTCATTCCTCTTATTCTCAACCATGTTGATCTGATAGAGAAAAACATAACATCAGGTTAACCTTGTAATGGTATCAAGCCACTGTGTATTTTTAGATTCTTGTTTATCATGTACAGAAAATGCAATTGCTGAGTGTGGCTGGGCTGTAGCTCTAATACCTGCCTACCTGCTCCATCACGCACTTTGGCAACTTCTACTCAGTGGACCCAAGAGTACCAGGTTAAACAGAGGAGATGCAGGCCAGGCGCGGTGGCTCACGCCTGTAATCCCAGCACTTTGGGAGGCTGAGGCAGGCGGGTCACCTGAAGTCGGGAGTTCAAGACCAGCCTGACCAACAGGGAGCAACCCCGTCTCTACTAAAAATACAAAATGAGCCAGACGTGGTACACATGCCTGCAATCCCAGCTACTTGGGAGGCTGAGGGAGGAGAACTGCTTGAACCCGGGAGGCGGAGGTTGCAGTGAGCTGAGATAGCACCATTGCACTCCAGGCTGGGCAACAAGAGCAAAACTCCGTCTCCAAAAAATAAACTCAAAGCTTAAAAAGCCCTTAACGTCCATATGTCTTTTGACTTGCAAAGTATCTTAAGCTCAGTTTCATGTTAAGTAAATAAGTAATCTATGTTTCTTCTACATAAAGATTATTTTAAGCCAGCAGTAGACTATATTGCTTGTGAGAATTTCTGGTAGTTCCCACACTTCTAGGAAGGGGCTCTTGGTTCTTGCCATGGTATTGAAATACAACTCAGGCTGGGTGCGGTGGCTCATGCCTGTAATCCTAGCACTTTGGGATGCGGAGGTGGGTGAACCACCAAGGTCAGGAGTTTGAGACCACCCTGGCCAACACGGCAAAACCTGTCTCTACTAAAGATACAAAAATTAGCTATGTGTGGTGGTGTATGCCTGTAATCCCAGCTACATGGGAGGCTGAGGCATGAGAATAGCCTGAACCTGGGAGGCAGAGGTTGCAGTTAGCTGAGATACTACACCACTATACCCCAGCCTGGGCAACAGAGCGAGACTCCATCTCAGAAAACAAAACAAAACAAAACCCAAAACCCCAACAAAACCCAACAAACAAAACACAATCCAATGACAACTGGCTCTCGTGAGCAGGTAGACAAGCAGCCATGGCTGGGTGCAATGGTTCATGCTTACAAACCTGGCTACTCAGGAACTGAGGTAGGAGGATTGCTTGAGCCCAGGAACTGGAGTGAGCCATCACTGTGCTGCTGGACTCCAGCCTGGGGAACAGAGTGAGTTATTGCCTCCAAGGAAAAAAAAGGGCTGGGTGCAGCGGTTCACGCCTGTAATCCCAGCACTTTGGGAGACCGAGGCGGGTGGATCACCTGAGGTCAGGAGTTCGAGACCAGCCTGGCCAACATGGTGAAAGCCCGTCTCTACTAAAAATACAGAATTAGCTGGGTGTGGTGGCGGGAACCTGTAATTCCAGCTACCGGATCAGTCTCCTACAGCAGGTCCACGTCATTATGTTTCCCCTAAACCTACCACCCCGGAGGAAGCCTGATGGGGAAGTAAATAGATCATACCGGAGTGTCTGGAGGGTGCCAGGACGTGTCAAGGTTTTAAACAGCATCTTCACTCCACTAGACCCCAAGGGATTCTGGCCCAGGTCCAGAGTGATGAGGCTCTGGTTGCAGCTGAGGGCAGAGCAGAGGTCTTCACAACTGAAGGGAGGGATGGAACATCCCCACAACCTGAGGAAACACAGAAATGAGCACGTTGATTCAGCTGGTGCTGATCGATGCCCTCCCATAAGCCAAGCACAGCCTCGGGGCTTGGGGACCTGCATGACCAACACAAGTCTCAGGCCGGGCGCGGTGGCTCAAGCCTGTAATCCCAGCACTTTTGGAGGCCCAGGTGGGCGTATCATGAGGTCAGGAGAACAACACCATCCTGGCTAACACGGTGAAACCCCGTCTCTACTAAAAAATACAGGCCGGGCGCGGTGGCTCAAGCCTGTAATCCCAGCACTTTGGGAGGCCGAGACGGGCGGATCACGAGGTCAGGAGATCGAGACCATCCTGGCTAACACAGTGAAACCCCGTCTCTGCTAAAAATACAAAAACTTAGCCAGGCGAGGTGGCAGGCGCCTGTAGTCCCAGCTACTCGGGAGGCTGAGGCAGGAGAATGGCGTGAACCCGGGAGGCGGAGCTTGCAGGGAGCTGAGATCCGGCCACTGCACTCCAGCCTGGGTGACAGAGCGAGACTCCGTCTCAAAAAAAAAAAAAAAAAAAAAAACAAAAAACTAGCCGGGCGAGGTGGCGGGCGCCTGTAGTCCCAGCTACTCGGGAGGCTGAGGCAGGAGAATGGCGGGAACCCGGGAGGCGGAGCTTGCAGTGAGCTGCGATCCGGCCACTGCACTCCAGCCTGGGCGACAAAGACTCCGTCTCAAAAAAAAAAAAAAAGAGACTTAGACATAGACTAGAACTATTCCTTTAACTATCTTAGTGAAAGCTCGGTTGACTCTATCCAAGTCCTCTCAATTACCGGTTTCACTGATTGCTTCACGTTAGCCACAGATTCAATAAGGTCTAAGTAGAGGAAGTTGAACTTATAAGTTAACTCACCACAGACATTTCAAGTTGCACAGTGGTTTGCTCAAAGCCTCGCACAGGACCTTCACTCCGGTAACTCCTATGTGATTCAGTCCAAGATCCAAACACGACAGGCTTGATTTTTCTTGGAGGAGCTTTGCGAGACTGCAGCAGCCATCACTCGTGATGTCGCAGTTCCACAGCCTAGAAATCAACCACAGGAAGAAAGCAAGCCTGAACCTGTGAGTTCTCACTGGTGTGAGGCACCTTCGACTCTGAGCCATGGGTTTTAGACACGCTTAAGAGACAATGGTGACCTGGAAATGGAATCATGGGGTGGCGTGGTGGACCGAAGAATGGCCTCCCCAAGATGTCCAAGTCCCAACTTCTGGCACCTGTGAGCAAAAGGGACCTTGCATCTTAGATGTGACTGAGCTTCTTAAGATGCTTTATATCCTGGTTTATTTGGGTAGGTCCAGAAATCACAGGGATCCTCGTAAGAGGGAGCTGATAGTGAAAGCCAGCAGGAGGTGACGTGATAAGGGAGCCAGAGCAATGTTTGAAGATGCTCTGCTGAAGCTGGAGGAAGGGCCACAAGCCAAGGAATGCAGGTGGCCAACAGAAGCTGGAGAAGTAAAAAGGATCCTCAGCGGGCACGGTGGCTCACTTCAACCTCCGCTTCCCGGGTTCACGCGATTCTCATGCCCCAGTCTTCTGAATATCTGGGATTACCGGCACATGCACACGTGTTGTGTGTGTGTGTGTGTGTGTGTGTGTGTGTACCACCACACCCGGCTAAATTCTGTATTTTTAGTAGAGACAGGGTTTCACCATGTTGGCCAGGCTGGTCTCGAACTCCCGGCCTCAGATGATCTGCCCATCCTGGCCTCCCTAATGTGCTGGGATTACAATTCTATTTCCTAAATTCAGTTGCTAGAGAGGTAGTGTCTTACAGGCAAAAGACGCCAGCTCAGACTCCAACGTATCTGGTAGTAAGATCTGAGATACCAACCAACACAGCTTATCAGACAGATTTCACCTTAAGTTCTGTTTTCTTTCTTCTGTCTCAATAGAGTTCTAAACCTTAACTATAATTTGAACTATAATGCCCACATATCTTTGGGTCCCAAGCAAAGCGTACCACTAGCCGAGGGACACAGGACCTGGAAGGGCCATGGAAATAGAGGGCAGATTGGAGCCCATGACGACAGAGGAGTGAAAACATACCCCCAAATCTTAAAGGTTTGTGAATGTACAGAAACTTTTTTTTTCTGAGACAGTCTTGCTCTGACGCCCAGGTTGGAGTACAGGAGCACAGTCTTGGCTCACTGCAACCTCCGCCTCCTGGGTTCAAGCAATTCTCTGCCTCACCCTCCTAAGTAGCTGGGATTACAGACATCCGACGCCGCGCCTGGCTAATTTTGTATTTTTAGTAAAGATGGGGTTTCACGTATTAGCCAGGCTGGTCTTGAACTCCTGACCTTATGATCCATCTGCTTCAGCCTCCCAAAGTGCTGGGATTACAGGCGTGAGCCACTGTGCCAGGCCACCTGTCCTGTGATTTTAGTATTGACAGGAAGATCATATTGAGCATGTAGCTTCCAATAGCTTCCGTCGGGAGTCTGAGCCTGCCATGGCCCAGAAGACTACCTGATTTGCAAATCATCAAATAAACGAATTCCATTTACAACCAATTGCATGCAATTTACGTTACACAATGATAGGTCTAGGAACACAGATTAAGAGAAAACACAGCGTGGGGCGAGACGGCTCATGCCTGTAATCCTAGCACTTTGGGAGGCCAAGGCAGGAAGACCTCTTGCGCTCGGGAGTTTGAGACCAGCCTGGGCAACATTGCGAGACCCCATCTCTAAAATACATGCATAAAGAGGAGGAAAAAAAAAAAACCCCTGAAAACCAGCTACATTCTCCAAATCCCTATAGAATATTACTACTACTACTACTACTACTACTACTCCTCCTCCTCCTCCTCATACTTTTTTTCCTATCACCATCTCCCCAGATCTCACCAGTTGTAACCATTAGCATCATGCTTGGGGCATTTAGAGGAATTTAGTGTTCTCATAACCACCCTACCAGAACCCAGAGGTGGGGGGCTATGTACACACACACACACACAGGCAGCCAGCTATGTACACACACACACACACACACAGAGGCAGCCAGCTATGTACACACACACACAGAGGCAGCCAGCTATGTACACACACACACACACACACAGAGGCAGCCAGCTATATACACAGACACACACACACACACACACACACACACACACACACACACACAGGCAGCCAGCTATGTACACACACACACACACACACAGGCAGCCAGCTATGTACACACACACACACACACACACACACACACACACACAGGCAGCCAGCTATGTACACACACACACACACAGGCAGCCAGCTATGTACACACACACACACACACAGGCAGCCAGTGCAGACTTACACCAAGGCCTGCAGTTTACACTCGGGGTAGCTCAGGCCCTCACACAGAAACTTCACCCCTGTATCCTTGAGGGAGTTCTTGGCCAAGCACAGGTGTGTCAGCTCCCGGCTGACCACCAAAACAGCAGCAAGGTCCTTGCAATTGGCTTCTGTCAGGTGACAGTTTTCCAACCTGCAAAAGAATCACAAATGGCAACATGGTTGACATTTCCAACTTCAACCTTCTCGGCTATCTCCAAATGCCAGCATCCGAAAGCCCCTTCTTGTGAACGCCCCACCCTGTCACACGCTGGTGATCCTGTGAAGGAACAGGAAGGAGAGAACAAGATTCACAAGCCATCGGCCTGGATCTAAACATGGGAGCAGGTGTTCACATCAGCGAGAGGTTGCAAACAGCCAAGTCAGGCGTGACCACGCCCCGTCTATGGCCCCAGATCGAAACCACAGCTGCTCTGGAAGAAAAGGAGAGACTTACGACAACCTCTGCAGGAAGCACTTTGGGTGCCTCAAAGTTGTGTACAGCAACTTGGCACCCTCATCCAGGAGCTCATTGTCGGAGAGGTTTACGCACATCAGGGACCGGTTGGCTTCAAGGGCCAAGGAGAGATCAGCCCACTGCTGGGTGGTAGCAGAACAAGACACCAGCCTGTGAGAGAAATGGGAACAAGTTTTTTTTTTTTTTTTTTTTTTTTGAGACGGAGTCTCACTCTTGTTGCCCAGGCTGGAATGCAATGGCAGTCTCGGCTCACAGCAACCTCCGCCACCCGGGTTCAAGTGATTCTCCTGCCTCAGCCTCCCGAGTAGCTGGGATTGCAGGCATGCACCACCACGCCTGGCTGATTTTGTATTTTTAGTAGAGACGGGGTTTCTCCACGTTGGTCAGGCTGGTCTCGACCTCCTGACCTCAGGCGATCCACCTGCCTTGGTCTCCCAACGTGCTGGGATTACAGGCGTAAGCCAGCGTGCCCAGCGGAATACGTTATTCTTGAGAATCTAACCACGGAATCATCTTTGATTTATATCTCACTGGTTATGTTACACCCCGACTTGAATTATCTGGAGCAGTGATTGTCAAAGGATGGTCCCCAGACCAGTGGCATCAGCATTGTCCAGGAATCAGCTGGAAATACATGAGCCTCAGTCAACCTGACTCAAATGTTGGATGCAGAGTCCACTAACCTATGTTTCATTGTTTGGTTTTTTGAAAGGGAATTATGCTGTGTCACCCAGGCTGGAGTGTAGTGGCATAATCTCAGCTCACAGCAACCTCCGCCTCCTGGATTCAAGCAATTCTCCTGTCTCAGCCTCCCGAGTAGCTGGGATTACAGATGCGTGCCATCTTGCCTGGCTAATTTTTGTATTTTTAGTAGAGACGGGTTTTCACCATGTTGGCCAGTCTGGTCTCAAACTCCTAACTTTGGCCAGGGCAATGGCGCACACCTGTAATCCCAACACTTTGGGAGGCCGAGGCGGGCAGATCACGAGGTCAGGAGTTCGAAAAACCCCAGCTCTACTAAACATACGAAAATTAGCTGGGTGTGGTGGCGCATGCCTGTAGTCCCAGCTACTCAGGAGGCTGAGGCAAGACAATTGAACCCAGGAGGTGGAGGTTGCAGTGAGCCAAGATCACTCCACTGCACTCCAGCCTGGGTGACAGAGCAAGACTCCATCTCAAAACAAACAAAAACTCCTGACTTCAAGTGATACACCAGCCTAGGCCTCCCAAAGTACTGGGATTACAGGTATGAGGCACCATGCCCAGTCCACTAACCTACGTTTCAAGGTGCTCTGTGTTCATCCGGAAAATGTGTTAGAATAAATTCGTAAGAAATGAGTGGCTGGGCATGGTGGCTCATGCCTGTGATCCCAGTACTTTGGCAGGCCAAGGCAGGTAGATCATGAGGCGAGGAGTTTAAGACCAGGCAGGACAACATGATGAAACCCCGTTTCTCCTAAAAATACAAGAATTAGCTGGGCAGGGTGGCCCGTGGCTGTAATCCCAGCATTTTGGAAGGCAGGTGGATCACTTGAGGTCAGGAGTTCGAGACCAGCCTGGCCAACATGGTGAAACCCCATCTCTACTAAAGACATAAAAAAAATTAGCTGGGCGTGGGGGATTCCCGAGGTCAGGAGTTTGAGACCACCCTGGCCACCAGCATGGCGTAACCCTGTCTCTACTAGAAATACAAAAATACAGCTGGGTGCCTGTAATCCCAGCTACTCAGGAAGTTGAGGCAGGAGAATCACTTGAACCTGGGAGGCCGAGGTTGCAGTGAACCAAGATCGTGGCACTGCACTCCAGCCTGGGAGACAGAGCAAGACTATCTCGAGAAAAAAAATAGATTAGTGACCCACATCTTTAATTTACTCGATGTTCCCCCTCACCCTGTACCCCATTATTCTCATGTAACAAAGAAAAGAGGGTAATTGTAGTGGTTAGTGACGACAGCAGCCACTATTGAATATATGGGCTTGGATCTGGTTTCATTCCAACCTTCAAATACCTGCGAGACGTACAGTATCCCATTCAACTGACAAGAAGATCCCATTAAGCAGCCTAGGATCGTTATCAGTAGAGCCAGAGCAATTTTGTTTACCCTCGAGATGGAGTTTTGCTCTGTTGCCCAGGCTGGAGTACAATGGCGTGATCTTGGCTCACTGCAACCTCTGCCTCCTGGGTTCAAGCAATTCTCCTGCCTCAGCCCCCACGAGTAGCTGGGATTACAGGCGCCTGCCACCACGCCCGGCTAATATTTTTGTATTTTCAGTAGAGATGGGGTTTCACCATGTTGGCCAGACTGGTCTTGAACTCCTGACCTCAAGTGATCCACCCACCTTGGCCTCCTGAAGTGCTGGGATTACAGGCATGAGCCACCGCACCCGGCCAAGATTTTTTTTTTTTTTTTTTTTTTGAGATAGTCTCGCACTGTTGACCAGGCTGGAGTGCAGTGGTGCGATCTCAGCTCACTGCAACCTCCGCCTCTCAGGTTTAAATGATTCTCCTGCCTCCGCCTCCTGAGTAACTGGGACCACAGGCGTGTGCCAACACGCCTCGCTAATTTTTGTATTATTAGTAGAGACGGGGTTTCACCATGTTAACCAGGCTGGTTTCTAACTCCTGACTTCAAGTGATTCACTGCCTCAGCCTCCCCAAGTGCTGGCATCACAGACGTGACCTACTGTGCCTGGCCCAGGGGAACAATGAGGCCAGTGACCACCTACTATGCCAGTGTGGCCAAGTGAGGCTCCACGGAACCCCATGACACATGATGGTTCCCATCACCTGGGCAGCCACGTGGAGAGCTTCCCAAGGGGAGAGCTCTCAAACCAGAGGACTAACAGAAAAGGGGCAACTCGATGTTCCTGAAGGGATCTTGCTTGAAAAATGTCTATAGCCGGTATTCTGAATCATCATACAGGAGAAGCATGAACCATGGTGAATGATCTCTGACAGAAGCTAAAGATTCTGGGCTGGGCACGGTGGCTCACGCCCCACTTTGGGAGGCCAAGGAGGATGGATCACCTGAGGTCATGAGTTCGAGACCAGCCTGGCCAATGTGATAAAACCCCATTTCTACTAAGAATACAAAAATTAACCATGTATGGTGGCGCGTGCTTGTAATCCCAGCTACTCAGGAGGCTGAGGCAGGAGAATCACTTGAACCCAGGAGGTAGAGGTTGCAATGAGCTGAGATCATACCATTGCACTCCAGCCTGGGAGACAGAGCAAGACTCCATCTCAAAAAAAAAAAAAGGGAACATAAGGATTCTGGCTGGGCACAGTGGCTCACGCCTATAATCCCAGCACTTTGGGAGCCTGAGAGGGGGCAGGTCACCTGAGGTCATGAGTTCAATACCAGCCTGGCAAATGTGCCAAAACAGTCTCTACTAAAAGCACAGAAGTTAGCCGGGCGTGGTGGGTGCCTATAATCCCAGCTACTTGCGAGGCTGAGGCAGAATTACTTGAACTCGAGGGGCAGAGGTTGCAGTGAGTCAAGATTGTGCCATCGTACTTCGGCCTGGGCAACAGGGCAAGACTTCATCTAAAAAAAAAAAAAAAAAAAGATAAAGATTCTGGGAATTTCCTCAGATTCAGGGTCCTCACGTATGGTTGTCCAGGTTGTTTACTGCTCAAGGCAGGTAGAAACTCAAGTTCAGCCCATGCTGTCTCCTGGGTCATCTGCCTTTAGTACTGTTTCTAGTCAGAATAACAAACTTTTTCTCATTTACACAAAATTGCCACATAAGCTTGTGGTAGCTGTTCGTATGACGAAGGATTTTAACGATGAAGAGATATACCCGAGATATCGCAGGTTACATTCTGGGTGTCTCAAGACCTCACACAATGCAGGAAGCATATCCTTCTGGTCAGTGCCTTGAAGGGTCAGATGCGTTACAGTCTTGTGACCTCGAAGAGCTAGGCAGAGGTTCCGATAAGCATCAGCTGGGAAAATGTTTTTGAACCTAGGGAAAACAAAAGTGAAATCTTGAGTGTCTATACCTGTGGGGAAAAGAAAGAGATCAGCCTGTTTCTGTGTCTATACAGAAAGAAGTAGACATGAGAGACTCCATTTTGTTCTGTATTTGAGATGCTGTTAATCTGTGACCCTACCCCCAACCTTGTCCTTGCAATAGACATGTGCTGTGGTGACTCAAGGTTTAATGGATTTTGGGCTGTGCAGGATGTGTCTTTGTTAAACATGTGCCTGAAGCAGCTTGCTGGTTAAAAGTCATCACCATTCTCTTAATTTCAACTACCCAAGGACATGTACATGGCCAAAGGTCGCAGGGACCTCTGCCTAGGAAAGCTAGGTATTGTCCAAGGTTTCTCCCCATGTGATAGGCTGAAACAATGCTGCTAAAAGGTTTATGGAAATGTTTGCATATGCATCTCAAGGCACAGCATTTTCCTTTAAACTTATTCATGTCACAGAGATCTTTGTTCATATGTCTTACTGCTGATTTCCTCCCTACAATGATCCTATTGTCCAGCCACTCCCTTATCTTTAAGATGGTAAAGATAATTATCAATAAATATTAAGGGAACTCAGAGACAGGTGCCGGCGCCGGTCCCCTGGGCCCACTTTTTCTTTCTCTATACTTTGTCTCTGTGTCTTTTTTTTTTTTTTTTTTTTTTTTTGAGACAGTCTTGTTCTGTCGCCCAGGCTGGAGTGCAGTGGCCGGATCTCAGCTCACTGCAAGCTCCGCCTCCCGGGTTCACGCCATTCTCCTGCCTCAGCCTCCCGAGTAGCTGGGACTACAGGCGCCCGCCACCTCGCCAGGCTAGTTTTTTGTATTTTTAGTAGAGATGGGGTTTCACCGTGTTAGCCAGGATGGTCTCGATCTCCTGACCTCGTGATCCGCCCGTCTTGGCCTCCCAAAGTGCTGGGATTATAGGCTTGAGCCACCGCGCCCCGCCTCTCATTTCTTTTCTCAAGTCTCTCCTTACCTAAGGAGAAACGCCCACAGGTGTGGAGGGGCAGGCCAGCCCTTCATATACCTATGTTGTACTTAAATAGAAACTAGGGGCTCAATATATTTAGGCTATTTTTTCCATGTTTAATTTTTTTATTTTAAATCTTTATATAGATTTTTTTTTGAGATGGAGTCTCACTCTGTCGCACAGGCTGGAGCGCAGTGGCACGATCTCAGCTCACTGCATGCAAACTCCACCTCCCGGACTCAAGTGACTCTTACCTCAGCCTCCGAAGTAGCTGGTATTACAGGCGCCCGCCACCACGCCCGGATAATTTTTGTATTTTTAGTAGAGGCGGGGTTTTGCCATCTTGGCTAGGCTGGTCTGGAACTCCTGACCTCAAGTGATCTGTCTGCCTCGGCCTCCCGAAGTGTTGGAATTACAGGTGTGAGCCACTGTGCCCGACCCCTAAAAATTACTTTCTACGATTATCCCACGAGACAAATTTAAGGACAGGACTCTCAATTCTCTGTGTCTTCAGCACTTAAGAGTCTACGGGCCGGGTGCGGTGGCTCACGCCTGTAATCCCAGCACTTTGGGAGGCCGAGACAGGCGGAACACGAGGTCAGGAGATCGAGATCATCCTGGCTAACACAGTGAAACCCCGTCTCTACTAAAAACACAAAAAATTAGCTAGGCATGGTGGTGGGCGCCTGTAGTCCCAGCTACTTGGGAGGCTGAACCAGGAGAATGGCATGAACCCGGGAGGTGGAACTTGCAAGTGAGCCGAGATTGTGCCACTGCACTCCAGCACTCCAGCCTGGGCGTCAAGCGAGACTCCATCTCAAAAAAGTCTATGACAGGAATTTGAATATTGTTCCAATATTAAAATTGTAACATTTTCACACCCTTAGGATTTTAGTTCATGAATTAGTGTCTACTTACACCAGTCTCTGGAGATGACAGTTGTCAGAGGCTATCTGTTCACACAGGATCTTTACTAGGGAGGCACTCAGAAAGCTATTATTGATTTCTAGACCCATCAGATCCTTATTTGAGCCAAATATGGAACAAAGGTCCGTCCAGAAAGGAAGCATGTCCTGATCATCCTGGGATCTACAGGGAAGAGAAAGGGGTTACATCAATGTAGGTTCATCATGGCTGAAGTATTTAGGGTTTCTCTGGGCATATACCCCTAACAAATAAGTAGAAATAAGTATAACTGAAAGCTGGACCATTTAATCTTTTGGCACCACCATCAGACAACTCAACAGCCAAGAAGCATCACAGAAGAAAGAACCTACTCTTACACAAAAATCCAACAGAGGGTAAAAATAAGTTAAAATGCTAAGCACATCATTGATAAAAGAATACAGGCCGGGCATGGTGGCTCATGCCTGTAATCCTAGTGCTTTGTAAGGCTGAGGCGGTGGGATCACCTGAGGTCAGGAGTTCAAAACCAGCCTGGCCAACATGGTGAAACCTTGTCTCTACTAAAAGTATAAAAATTAGCCGGGCGTGGTTGTGGGTGGAGGTAATCCCAGCTACTCGTGAGGCTGAGGCAGGAGAATCAGTGAACCTGGTGGGGTGGAGGTTGCAGTGAGCTGAGATTGGGCCACTTCACTCCAACCTGGGCAAAAGAGTGAAACGCTGTCACCAAAAAAAAAAAAAAAAAAAAAAATCGTGAATATACATGTCAATAAAAAATATTTAGGCAGGGTGTATGGTACCTCATGTCTGTGATCCCAGTTCAAGACCAGCCTGGGCAACATAGTGAGATTCTCTTTCAAAAAAAAAAAAAAAAAAAAAAGTCACTTAAGTTAGCTGAGCACGATGGTGCACACCTAATACTTGTCATCCTAGGCACTCAGGAGCATCACTTGAGCCCAGAAGTTTGAAGCTGCAGTCAGCTATGATCACACCATTGTACTCCAAGCCTGAGCAACAGAGCAAGACCCTGCCTTAAAAAATAGATATTTGGGCCGGGCACGGTGAATCGTGCCTGTATTCCCACTTTGGGAGGCTGAGGCAGGTGGATCACCTGAGGTCAGGAGGAGTTCAAGACCAGACTGGCCAACATGGTGAGACTCTGTCTCTACTAAAAATACAAAAACTAGCCGGGCATGGTGACAGGTCCCAGCTACTCAGGAGGCTGAGGCAGGAGAATCGCTTGAACCCGGGAGGCAGAGGTTGCAGTGAGCCAAGATCGTGCCACTGCGCTCCAGCCTGGGTGACAGAGCAAGACTCCGTCTAAGAAAAAAAAAAAAAAAAGAGTCCAAAAAGAGGGAATTCCTGAGCCTAAGCCACAGCACATAGGAGGCTCTGGCCTCTTCCTAAGGGCGCATGGGATGAGGTTAAACGACCGGTCGAGTGAAAGGTTCCTACCTCTCAGCCTCAGCGTTGGATTCAGACGCAGCGACATTCTCCGGGAGCGTCTCCTTTTTTATCACCTGCAGTGACATTTTCTGCAAGTTTTGACAGTGCTTGAAGCAGAATGAAGACGGCGCAATGTCTACTGCATTTAAGTGCAGGGATATTTCTTTGAACTGAGCCATCACCTCCTTCACCAGCTCGTCCTCCTGAGACTCGTACAGGCAGCAGAGGAGCTCCCTCAGGTCTGCCGCCGTGAAATGTCCATTCTTACGACTTACGTCGCATCGCAGCAATTCCTGTTTGATCTCTGGTGACATCCGCCAGCCAAAGGTGGCCTCCAACTCCTTGACTCTCTCCTCATTAGCCAGGCCGAACAAGAAGCGTCCTGCCTGGATCAGGTCGGGGTTCTTGAGTCTTTCTTCTCTGGAAAGCAGCTTCTGCACGTCCCCAATGTCCCAGGCATGGCCGTCCCTGTCCTCCTCCTCCTCCTTCTCCAGGGCGTAGAACAGCGCAGTGAGAAACTGCTGGAAGCTGAGGTGGATGAAGGAGTAGCAGCCTTTGGCGACTCCGTCCTGGCGGAGGATGTTTCTGTCCAGGAACAGGCGGAGGTCGGACTCCTGCACCCCAGCGCTTTCCAGGTCCTCTCCGTGGAGCACGGACATCTGCGCCCACAAACTCTGCGCGGCCAGGAGGCTCAGCGCCCGCAGCGCGCCCGGGAGATGTGCGCCCTGCGGGAACTGGCTGCAGAGGAAGCGCAGGAACAGCCCCGTGCTGGTGAGGCAGGTGGGGGCCGGGTCCTCCCCCTTCTCCATCTGCAGCTTCAGAGTCGTGCACACGATCCAGCACACCGCAGGCGCCGAGCCCAGCTGGAACAGGGCCGCGTTGCTCCTCATCAGCTCAAAGGCACGCATGGCTTGGTCCTCATCTCCAAAGTGTCTCAGGAAATAGGCCCTCCTGTCCTCCTCCAGGAACCCCTCCACCCTTATGTAGATGGGCTGCTCTGCCAGGAACCGGAGGTCCCTCAGGGCCCTGGGCCGCGTGGTGACCAGCAGGGTTGCCTTGGGTAACATCTTCCTCTTCAGCAAACTCCCTAGGAGGACCGGCACCGGCTTCTGCTGCTCCCAGTCCCCGCAGATGTCCTGGATCAGCGCCCCAGGTGGGGCTCCCAGCTCATCGAAACCGTCAATCACAAACAAGATTTTCTGTGCTTGGGCTAGGATGTGTGGAATGTCATCCTGCAGTTCAGGCCAGTCCCTGAAGACCATCTGTGCAAAACTGCACGGGCCCAGGCGGCTGAGCTCCCTGCAGCTGAGGTAGAAAGCGTATTTGAATTTCTGGATGAGGTTGTCCTCTGTCCAGTCCAGCATTAGTTTATTGGCCAGCGTGGTTTTCCCAAGGCCTGCAGGACTGTGCAGCACCACTGTGTGTGAGAAGGGCCCGGGAAGCACCCTGGGGTTGCTGAATGGGATCAGCATCCTGTATCTCTCAGCCATAACATGGACCTCTTTGCTGTCTCCAGGCCAGCTCTGCCACATCTCCCGGAACTTCGTCTTCAGTATAAGCCTGTACCTATCCTCGTTATCTTTGGTGAGGAGGGAAGGGAGAGAGGATGTAATCAGTTATCCATAGGGAAAACCAGAACAACAAAATGTCTTGTGTTGGCTGGGCGCGGTGGCTCACACTTGTAATCCCAGCGCTTTGGGAGGCCGAGGCAGGCCGATCACCTGAGGTTGGGAGTTCAAGACCAGCCTGACCAACATGAAGAAACCTTGTCTCTACTAACAAATAAGTTAGCTGGGTGTGGTGGAGCACGCCTGTATTCCCAGCTACTCGGGAGGCTGAGGCAGAATTGCTTGAACCTGGGAGACGGAGGTTGCAGTGAACAGAGATCATGCCATGGCACTCCAGCCTGGGCAACAAGAGTGAAACTGTGTCTCAATACATACATATATACACACATACATACACACACGCTTTGTGTTGCATAGGAAAGTTAAGAGGGCTTCAAGTTTATAAAGATCAAGTTTATAACCTGATCCCAACCTCACTGCAGGAAGATACGGTACAGACCTGACTTTTCTCCTTTGACTTTGAAGACGTCGGTCAGGACGGTGACGTCTTCCTCTGTTTCTGTGCACTCTACAAAATACAAACTCATGTGAACGTGACACAAAATCAGGTGTATTTCCTGTGGAGTCCCAATGAGGGAAAAGGAGTGAAGCTGACAGGACCAGCTGGAGAAACAGATAAAGCAAGTGAGCTACAAATATGTTTTCCGGCCAGGTGTGATGGCTCATGTCTCTAATCCCAGCACTTTGGGAAGCTGAGGTGGGCTGATCACCTGAGCTCAGGAGCTCCAGACCAGCCTGGCCAACACAGAGAAACCCCGTCTTTACTAAAAATGCAAAAAGTAGCCAGGCGTAGTGGTGCACAGCTACTTGGGAGGCTGAGAGACGCGAGGTTGCAGTAAGAGATCCAGCGCTCCAGCCTGGGCAACAGAGCAATACTCCATCTCAAAAAAACAAGCTTTCTTCCATGGTTTAGAACGTACAAACAAGAGGAAACAGGTCAGCTATAGGTTTTTTTTTTTTTGAGACAGTCTCACTGTTGCCCAGGCTGGAATGCAGTGGCGCAATCTTGGCTCACTGCAACCTCCGCTTCCCAGGTTCAAGTGATTCTCCTGCCTCAGCCTCCCGAGTAGCTGGAATTACAGACATGCGCCACTGCGTCTGGCTAATTTTTGTATTTTTAGTAGAGACGGGGTTTCGTCATGTTGGCCAGGCCGGTCTAGAACTACTGACCTCAGGTGATCCACCCACCTCAGCCTCCCAAAGTGCTGGGATTACAGTGTGAACCACTGTGCCAGGCCAGGTCTGCTTTTATGGTCCAGGAGATATGGTCCAAGATGTTTAGCCTTCCTGACCAGATCACACACACAGCTGCTCACAAACTCCCTGCTTGCCATGAAACGCCTCAGTTTATCAAACATGTCTGCTGAAGGAAGATGGCAAGTTAAACCGCCTGTTGACTTGACCTTATCAATCAGCCCAAGCCCTATTCTATAAAATCTGCAGGAAGCTGTGGTCTCCTGGCAGTGAGTTTCTCCCGTGACAGCCTGCCTGCTGTGGTCTGCCAATGTCTTCTCCTACTTTCTCCAATAAATCTGCCTTTCTTTACATACGATTGTCTTGATAAATTTCTTTACCCATCGTGCCACCAAGCACTATTCACCCCCATTTCCTGCTGAAGCATGACAGACAGCAGGCTCCACAGTGCCCCCAGTCTCACTGGAATTCTTTGTCGAGATTGTGTGCTGGGAATGACATTGGCCACGTCTAGAGAGATGAACAGGGCAAACAATTCCTTCAACCAAGTTACTCACCTGTATTCTACAGAGCCATAACAAGAAATACTTGCTCTATCAAAAGTCAATGTGGGCTAGGTACAGTGGCTTACACCTGTAATCCTAGCACTTTGGGAGGCCGAGGCAGGTGGATCACCTGAGGTCAGGAGTTTGAGACCAGCCTGACAAACACGGCGAGACCCTATGTCTACAAAAAAAAAAAAAAAAGAAAAAGAAGAAAAAAAAAAAAAGAAAAAAAAAAATTAGCCAGATGTGGTGGTAGGCGCCTATAATCCCAGCTACTTGGGAGGCTGAGGCAGGAGAATCGCTTGAATCTGGGAGGTGGAGGTTGTGGTGAGCCAAGATCACGCCATTGCACTCCAGCCTGGGCGACAAGGGAGAAACTCTGAAGACAAAACAAAAATGCTACCAGGAAGATAAAAGGGAACATGAGAGTAAGCAAGGCTGATCTTAAACTGATCGCAGGCTGGGTGTGGTAGCTCCCACCTGTAATCCTAGCACTTTGGGAGACCCAGGTAGGCAGATTACTTGAGGTTAGGAGTTCCAGACCAACCTGGCTACCCTGGGGAGACTATCTGTACTAAAAACACAAAAGTTAGCCAGGCATAGTGGTGGGCACCTAGTAGTCCCAGTACCTGGGGAGGCTGCGGCAGAAACATCCCTTAGAACCTGGGAGGCAGAGATTTCAGTGAGCCGAGATCAAGCCACTGGACTCCAGCCTGCGTGACACAGTGAGACTCCATTTCCAGAAAAAAAACCCAGAAAAAATCTGATCACAAAGTCAGCTCAGACAAGTCACCTACCCATAAGACTCAATTTTCTGAGTTGTTTAAAGTTGTCTGAACAATGTACCATAAATACATTTATACCTGTCAATTTTTTTTGAGACGGAGTCTCGCTCTATCACCAGGCTGGAGTACAGCGGCACAATCTCAGCTCACTACAACCTCTGCCTCCCAGGTTCAAGGGATTCTCCTGCCTCAGCCTTCTGAGTAGCTGGGACTACAGGTACACGCCACCACACCCAGCTAATTTTTGTATTTTTAGTAGAGACAGGGTTTCACCATGTTGGCCAGGATGGTCTCAATCTCTTGAACTCACGATCCACCCGCCTCAGCCTCCCAAAGTGCTGGGAGATTACAGGTGTGAGCTACCGTGCCTGGCCACCTGTCAACTTGTAAAGAATTTAAAGAAGGCCGCGTGCTGTGGCTCATGCCTGTGATCCCAGCACTTTGGGAGGCTGAAGGGGGCAGATCTCTTGAGGTCAGGAGTTCGAGACCAGCCTGACTGAGATGGTGAAACCTGTCTCTACTAAAAATATAAAAAAAAGAAAAAATTAGCTGGGCTTGGTGGCGTGCACCTATAATCCCAGCTACTTGGGAGGCTGAGGTAGGAGAATCACTTGAACCTGGGAGGCGGAGGCTGCAGTGAACAGGGATGATACCACTGTACTCCAGCCTGGATGACAAGAACAAGACTTCATCTCAAAAAAAAAAAAAAAAAAAAAAGGCCGGGCGCGGTGGCTCAAGCCTGTAATCCCAGCACTTTGGGAGGCCGAGGCGGGTGGATCACGAGGTCAGGAGAGCGAGACTATCCTGGCTAACATGGTGAAACCCCGTCTCTACTAAAAATACAAAAAACTAGCCGGGCGAGTTGGCGGGCGCCTGTAGTCTCAGCTACTTGGGAGGCTGAGGCGGGAGAATGGCGTGAACCCGGGAGGTGGAGCTTGCAGTGAGCCGAGATCACGCCACTGCACTCCAGCCTGGGAGACACAGAGAGACTCCGTCTAAAAAAAAAAAAAAAAAAAAAAAAATTAGCTGGGTGTGGTGGCAGGTACCTGCAATCCCAGCTACTCAGGAGGCTGAGGCAGGAGGGTGAGGAGAATCGCTTGAACCTGGGAAGTGGAGGTTGCAGTGAGCAGAGATCGCACCACTGCATTCCAGCCTGGGCGACAGAGAAACTCCATCTCAAAACAAAAACAAACCTGCACCATGCTCCTAACTTTCTACAGACTGGTTCTAATTCTCCGCAACATTTGTTCTTCCCGCTATGCTTACGGAAGGGAGGTTGGAATTCTCTAGGAGACAGTGGGCAGATTAAGAATAGTGGAGGAAAAGATCGGAAAGAGACAGGGTTCTTAAAAGGAACAGGAGAAAGCAGCAAGATGGGGCAGCTTCCCTCAGCTGACTCCAGCATCGGAGGTCCTGTCACCCACCTAGTGTTCCTGCTTTGAAACGCTCCAGCATTTCCTCCACGTCTACAGGTTGTCTTTCTTTCCGTGTTATCCCTGAAGAAAAAGGGGGGGCATTACTGGCCTGTTGCTGTGCTGGCAGT
This sequence comes from Macaca nemestrina, assembly GCF_043159975.1. NCBI lineage: Eukaryota > Metazoa > Chordata > Mammalia > Primates > Cercopithecidae > Macaca > Macaca nemestrina. The sequence goes on along the minus strand of NC_092144.1, from coordinate 65,202,004 downwards.
GGGCCTCCAAGATGGCTCAAGTGCGACCACTGAGTCTCAATAGTTAAGCCTAGATGAGGTAATTTACTAGATTACTAAAAAGGATGTTGACGAGGTACTGGATGTAAAAGCGCAAGTACATTAGGCCATGATCCCAGGTTTAGGTGCCTTTCTGGTGTGAATTCTGAAAGTTCAGAACTCAAGGCGTGAAAAACAGACACACAGACACACACACAGTACTCACGCATAAGGTCACTGGAAAGGCTTTGAGGATTAACTGCCTAATTTTTCTTGAGACGGAGTTTCGCTCTTGTTGCCCGGGCTGGAGTGCAGTGGCGCGATCTCGGCTCACTGCAACCTCTGCCTCCTGGGTTGAAGTGATTCTCCTGCCTCAGCCTCCTGAGTAGCTGGGACGACGGTCATGGGCCACCATGTCCGGCTATTTTTGTATTTTTAGTACAGACAGGGTTTCTCCATGTTGGTCAGGCTGGTCTCAAGCTCCCAACCTCAGGTTATCTGTCTGCGGGGCCTAACTCCCTAGTTTCTGATGAGGTAAATTTAAAATGAACTGGGAAAGAATATAAGTACAAGGTGGAATCAGTCGGGTGGGGTGGCTCACGCCTGTAATCCCAACACTTTGGGAGGCCGAGGCAGGTGGATCATTAAGTCAGGAGATTGAGACCATCCTGGCCAACAGGGTGAAGCCCCATCTCTACTAAAACACAAAAAATTAGCCGGGCATGGTGGTGCCCAACTGTAGTCCCAGGTACTTGGGAGGCTGAGGCAGGGGAATTGCTTGAACCCAGGAGGCGGAGACTGAAGTGAGCCACGATTGCGCCACTGCGCTCCAGCCTGGCAACAAAGCAAGTGAGACTCAATCTCAAAAAAAAAAAAAAAAAAAAAAAAAGAACAAGGTGGAATCCTAATATCTGCAGCTTAACCCTGGATAATGAAGGGGCGAGTCCATGGAACTCCTGAAAAGATGCTGGGGAGGCGGCTGGACACGGGCATGTGACCCTCAGGACAAAGGCTGGTCTGAGAAGAACCTTTAGAGTCTTCACCACCAGGCGTGGTGGCTCACGCCTGTAATCCCAGCACGTTGTGAGGCCGAGGCAGACAGATCACTTGAGCTCAGGAGTTCGAGACCAGCCTGGCCAACATGGTGAAACCCTGTCTCTACTGGAAATACGAAAATTAGCCAGGCGTGGTGGTAGGCACCTGTAATCCCAGCTACTAGGGAGACTGAGGCAGGAGAAATCTCTTGAATCTGGGAGGCGGAGGCTGCCGTGAGATTGTACCACTGTACTCTAGCCTGGGTGACAGAGCAAGACTGTCTCAAAAAAGGTCTTCATGAGGCTGGGCACAGTGGCTCACACCTATAATCCCAGCACTTTGGGAGGCTGAGGCAGGTGGATCACGAGGTCAGGAGTTCGAGACCAGCCTGACGAACATGGTGAAATTAGCTGGGTGTGGTGGCGGGTGCCTGTAATCCCAGCTACTCTGGAGGCTGCGGCAAGAGAATCGCTTGAACCTGGGAGGCGGAGGTCAGGTTACAGTGAGCCAAGATCATGCCACTGCATTCCATCCTGGGCAAAAGAGTAAGACTTTGTCAAAAAAATAAAAATAAAAATAATAATAATAATAAAATAAAAAGTCTTCATGGCCAGGTGTGGTGAATCATGTCTGTAACCCCAGCACTCTGGGAGGCCAAGGTGGGAGGATCACTTGAGACCAGGAGTTTGACACCGTATCTGGCAACACAGTGAAACTGTCCCCACCAAAACTACAAATATTAGTCAGGTGTGGCAGGGCACACCTGTAGTTCCAGCTACTCAGGAGTCTGAGGTAAAAGGATCTCTGGAGCCTGGAAGGTTGAGGCTGCAATGAGCTATGATTGTGCCACCGCAATCAAGCCAGGGCAACAGAGCAAGAACCCATCTCAAAAAAAAAAAAAAAAAAAATCTTCAGGATATAAATAGCTGGTAAGGGCCAGGTGTCATGGCTCACACCTGTACCCCAGCACTTTGGGAGGATAAGGTGGGAGGACTGATTAAGTTTAGTAATTCGAGACCAGCCTGGGCAACATAGCAAGACCCTGTCTCTACAAAAAGTGAAAAAATTAGCCAGGTGGGGTGGCAAGTGCCTGTGGTCCCAGCTACTCAGGAGGCTGAGGCAGGAGGATTGCCTAAGCCTGGGTGGTCAGGGCTGCAGTGAGCCATGATTGCACCACTGCACTCCAGCCTAAGTGACAGAGTGAAGTCCCGTTTCAAAAAAAAAAAAAAAAGCCAGGTGTGGTAACTCACTCACACCTACAATTCCAGCACTTTGGGAGGCTGAGGTGGGCAGATCACTTGAGGTCAGGAGTTCAAGACCAGCCCGGCCAACATAGTGAAACCCCATCTCTATACATCTCTATAAAAACCACAAAAATCTAGCCAGGCCTGGTGGTGGGTGCCTGTAATCCCAGCTACTCCAGAGGCTGAGGCAGGAGAATTGCTTGAAGCCGGGAGGCGGAGGTTGCAGTCAGCTGAGATTGTGCCACTGCACTCCAGCCTAGGCGACAGAGCAAGGCTCCATCTCAAAAAAGAAGTCTCGCCGGGCGCAGTGGCTCAAGCCTGTAATCCCAGCACTTTGGGAGGCCGAGGCGGGCGGATCACAAGGTCAGGAGATCGAGACCACAGTGAAACCCCGTCTCTACTAAAAATACAAAAACTTAGCCGGGCGCGGTGGCGGGCGCCTGTAGTCCCAGCTACTCAGGAGGCTGAGGCAGGAGAATGGCGTGAACCCAGGAGGCGGAGCTTGCAGTGAGCCGAGATCGCGCCACCGCACTCCAGCCTGGGCGACAGCGTGAGACTCCGTCTCAAAAAAAAAAAAAAAAAAAAAGTAGTCTCTAGCTTATCCACTTTCAAAGGCCAAGCTTACCCTACCCCACTTTGTATGTATTTATAGATTTCCAACAAATGCTATCGTGTTTCAGCTTCCCAGGGCTTACTGCTACCCACCTGTGTGACCGGCTCCGTCCTGGGAGCAGGGATGAGAAGTCCGGCATTTCTTTACATTCTTAGTAGTCAGCAGCCTCTTCTTAAAACAAAGCCCCAAGTCCCCAAATCTCACATGAAGAATAAAAGTCATAAATGAGTAACTTACCTAATGATAAAGGCTTGTTTTTATTAAATGATTTCAAAGCTGCTTCTGAAAAAGGAAAACGGGGGGGGGGGAGATTTGCATTTTAATATAAACTCAAGATTTTATCACCTTCATAAAAGACAACACTTAGAACTGGATCACTTGGTCTTTTATATCCTCCCAGTTCAAAATGCTTGCATCTTTTTTTTTTTTTTTTGAGATAGTCTCACTCTGTCGCCCAGGCTGGAGTGGCAAGATCTTGGCTCACTGCAACCTCCGTCTCCCAGGTTCAAGTGATTCTGCTGCCTCAGCCTCCTGAGTAGCTGGGACTACAGGCACGCACCACCATGCCTGGCTAAGTTTTATATTTTTAGTACAGATGGGGTTTCACCATTTTGGCCAGGCTGGTCTCAAACTCCTGACATCATGATCCGTCTACCTTGGCCTCCCAAAATGCTGGGATTACAGGCATGAGCCACCGCTCCCGGCCGCTTGTATCTTTTAGCCAGCATCCTTAGATCTGCAGATAGGATCAACGCACTCAAGCCTTAGCACAATCTTCTTTGTAGTTTTAGCCTTTTTCCAGAAGATTGGCTTAGTCTGCCCACCGTAGTCACTCTGCTTCCTGGTGTAACACTGCCTCCCCTGGGCACACCAAAATCCTTGCCCTGTGTCACTCTGTGGGGATGGTGCTTGCCACACCTCTTACAGAAAGTCCGGTGGGTTTTAGGAACATTCACCATGTTTGTGTGAGCGCGATCGGCACAGAAAGAAACTCTGCATCTTTTTCAGAGCCCAGACCCTCGTAAGTTTACAACTCTCTGGGTTTCCTCCTTCTATTTTCAAACTTGTAACATCTGGAGGCCTGCTAGAGGTAAAAACCGTTGGCTGGGCATGGTTGCTCACGCCTGTAATCCCAACACTGGGAGGCCGAGGTGGGCAGATCGAGGTGGGCAGATCACCTGAGATCGGGAGTTTGAGATCAGTCTGGCCCACATGGTGAAGCCCCACCTCTACTAAAATACAAAAATTAGCGAGCACGGTGGTAGGCGCCTGTAATCCCAGCTGCTTGGGAGGCTGAGGCAGGAGAACCACTCCTTCCCGGGAGGCGGAGGTTGCAGTGAGCCGAGACCGTGACATTCTACTCTAGCCTGGGTGACAAGAGTGAAACTTAGTCTCAAAAAAAAAAAAAAAAAGGAAAACAGGGGCCGGGCCCAGTGGCCCGGTTACAAGCCTGTAATCCCAGCACTTTGGGAGGCCAAGACGGGTGGATCACAAGGTCAGGAGATCGAGACCATCCTGGCTAACACGGTGAAACCCCGTCTCTACTAAAAAATACAAAAAACTAGCCGGGCGAGGTGGCGGGCGCCTGTAATCCCAGCTACTCGGAGGCTGAGGCAGGAGAAGGGTGTAAACCCGGGAGGCGGAGCTTGCAGTGAGCTGATATCTCCACACTGCCCTCCAGCCTGGGCGACAGAGCGGAGACTCCATCTCAGAAAAAAAAAAAAAAAAAAAAAAAAATCCTCACCCATCCATTAAAGATAGGAAATATTATGCTAAGAAGTGATCTCCAACTGAAATAAAACTGGCAATTTTTACAGAAGACAGGATTTCCTTAAGGTTGAAGAGTATTCCATTGTGTAATTAATACCAATTTTTTTTTTTTTTGAGAGGGAGTCTTGCTCCGTCACCCAGGCTGGAGTGAAATGGTACAATCTCAGCTCACTGCAACCTCCAACTCCCTGGTTCCAGCGATCCTCTTGCCTCAGCCTCCCAAGTAGCTGGGACTACAGGCGCCCACCACCATGCCTGGCTAATTTTTTTGTATTTTTAGTAGAGACAGGGTTTCCCCACGTTGGCCAGGCTGCTCTCAAACTCCTGGCCTCAAGTGATCCACCCGCCTTGGTCTCCTAAAGTGATGGGATTACAGGCGTGAGCCACCGTGCCCAGCCTACCATGTTTCCTTTTTAAGGCTTGGGGTCCCAATAATCTCGTAACCCAGGCAGTAGGCAGTGTACCCAACGGGCACCACATTTTCCATTTATCCAGTGATGGTCACTTAGACTGACTCTGTATCTTGGTAACTGTAAATAAAGCTGCACTGGCCAGGCACTGTGGCTCATGTTTCTGATCCCAGGACTTTGGGAAGCCAAGTCAGGAGGATCAGCTGAGCCCACAGGAGTTTCAGACCAGCCTCGGCAACATGGTGAAACCCTGTCTCTACAAAAAAATACAAAGATCAGCGAGGTGTGGTGGGAAGCTATAGTGGCAGGATTGCTCGAGTCTGGGAGGTCGAGGCTGCAATGAGCTATGATTGCCCCACTGTACTCCAGCCTGAGCCACAAAGCGAGACCCTGTTTCAAAAAACAGTATAGCCAGGTGGCGGCTCACGCCTGTAATTCCAACACATTGGGAGACTGAGGCGGTTTGATCACGCAATCAGGAGTTCAAGAGCAGCCTGTCCAACATAGTGAAATCCCGTCTCTATTAAAATACAAAATTTAGCCAGGCACAGTGGCAGGTGCCTGTATAATCCCAGCTACTCAGGAGGCTGATGCAGGAGAATCGCTTGAACCCGGGGGACGGATGAACTGAGATTGCGCCACTGCACTCCATCCTGCACGACAGAGTGAGACTCATCTCAAACAAACAAAAAGTGTAAAATAAAGTTGTGGGGTAGAAAGTAGAGTTGTTAGGCCGGGCGCGGTGGCTCAAGCCTGTAATCCCAGCACTTTGGGAGGCCGAGACGGGTGGATCACGAGGTCAGGAGATCGAGACCATCCTGGCTAACACAGTGAAACCCCGTCTCTACTAAAAATACAAAAACTTAGCCGGGCGAGGTGGCAGGTGCCTGTAGTCCCAGCTACTCGGGAGGCTGAGGCAGGAGAATGGCGGGAACCCGGGAGGCGGAGCTTGCAGTGAGCTGAGATCTGGCCACTGCACTCCAGCCTGGGTGACAGAGCGAGACTCCGTCTCAAAAAAAAAAAAAAAAAAAAAGAAAGTAGAGTTGTTTTAAATGCACTAGCTGCCTGGGTGCAGTGGCTCACGCCTGTAATCTCAACATTTTGGGAGGCCAAAGTAGGCAGATCACGAGGTCAGGACAGAGACTATCCTGGCTAACATGGTGAAACCCCATCTGTATTTAAAACACAAAATCAGCCAGGCATGGTGGGACGTGCTTGTAATTCTGGCTACTCGGGAGGCTGAGGCAGGAGAATCACTTGAACCCAGGAGGCGGAGGCTGCAGTGAGCCGAGATCATGCCACTGCACCCCAGCCTGGGTGACAGAGCGAGATCCTCTCTCAAGAGAGAAATAACCACAGTTCATGTGCATTTTATTGTAATTTTTAATTGTCTTTGCCCCCATTATTTTTGATCTGGGATTGGTTAAATCCACAGATATGTCAGGCCAACGGTACGATCCCTGAAAGGGATAGAAACAGGTCGAAAATAAGGACCAGGACAGACACCAGAGTTGATGAAGATCTAGCACCTGTATTCAGAACAAGCAGTCCCTCTCTAAGCCTCAATGCCATTTCTTTTTTGAGACCGAGTTTTGCCCCTTGCCCAGGCTGGAGTGCAATGGCGTGATCTCGGCTCACTGCAACCTCCACCTCCTGGGTTCAAGGGATTCTCCTGCCTCAGCCTCCCGAGTAGCTGGGATTACAGGTGTCTGCCACCACGCTTGGCTAATTTTTATATTTTTAGTAGAGATGCGGTTTCATCATGTTGGTCAGGCTGGTTTCAAACTCCTGACCTCAGGTGATCCACCCAAGTTGGCCTCCCAAAGTGCTGGGATGACAGGCGTGAGCCAGTGCGCCTGGCCTTCTGAACGTCCTGGAGAGGTCGCCTGCTTCCTCCTAGGACACAGTGCGGACCGATTTCTGCTCACCTCTGAGTTCGTCCTTTGCTCTCTCAGACAGATCCACTCGATGCATCTTTTCAAAGACCTGGATGGTCGCCAACTCCGTCCAGTAGCTGTGACAGTGGCTGATGAGGATTTCCGCCAGTTGCTTCCCATCCGCCTCGTCTACCTCCTTCTGGGGGATCTTCTGGACCTCATTTCCCAGGGAGACTGTCCTGAGCAGAGACTTGAACTTGCTCAGCTCATCCTGGCTGAGCTGCTCCAGGAGAGCCTGCAGGTTGAAGTTCACCTGGGTCGAAGACACCATCTTGTCCCACGTGAGAGTTCTGAGGAGAATTAAGGGAGGAATGGAGAGGGATGGTGATCAGCACTCCTGTCTCAGTGCCAGTCCCCTCGGTGCCATGAACAAGGGAACTCTCACATTACCCTGCTTCTTCAAGAACAAACTCCCAGCCTGGGCAACACAGTGAGACCCCCATCTCCACAAAAAATAAGTTAGCAGTGGGTGGTGGTGCATGCCTGTAGTCCCAGCAACTCAGGAGGCCGAGGTGGGAGGATCGCTTGAGCCTAGGAGATTGAAACTGCAGTGAGGCTTGATGGTGCCACTGCACTCCCATCTGGGCAACAGAGTGAAACCTCATCTCGTTTTACTTTTATTTACTTATTTTTGAGATAGTTTCACTCTGCTGCCCAGGCTGGAGTACAGTGGTATGATCTCAGCTCATTGCAACCTCCGCCTCCCAGGTTCAAACAATTCTCCTGCCTCAGTCTTCCGAGTAGCTGGGATTATGGGCACCCACCACACTCAGCTACTTTATTTTTTTATTTTTTTTGAGACGGAGTGTCACTGTCACCCTGGCTGGAGTGCACTGCTACAATCTCAGCTCGCTGCAACCTCCACCTCCCGGATTCAAGCAATTCTCCTGCCTCAGCCACCCGTGCAGCTGGGATTACAGGTGTTCACCACTATGCCCAGCTAATTTTTGTATTTTTAGTAGAGATGGGGTTTCACCAAGTTGGCCAGGCTGGTCTCGAACTCCTGACCTCCTGATTCGCCCACCTCGATGCCCAGCTAGTTATTTTCATTGCAAAATAACCAGCTACTGTTAGGGTTTTCCCTGAGGGACTGCTCAGGCTCTAAAAGTTAGCCTATGAAGTAAAAACACTCTCTCATTACAACAAAGTAGTAACACAACAATGAAAGGACAAGCATAGATCGGATGAGGAAGTGGAAAGCTATGTGGATCACCCAGGAGATAAGACACTTCATGAAAACTGGGGTGAATGTTAAAATGCAAACACACAGCCAGGCACGGTGGCTCACGCCTGTAATCCCAGCACTTTGGGAGCTGAGGCAGGTGGATCATGAGGTCAGGAGATCAAGACCATCCTGGCTAAAACAGTGAAACCCCGTCTCTACTAAAAATACAAAAAATTAGCCGAGTGTGGTGGTGGGCACCTGTAGTCCCAGCTACCCGGGAGGCGGAGCTTGCAGTGAGCTGAGATGGCGCCACTGCACTCCAGCCTGGGCGACAGAGTGAGACTTCATCTCAAAAAAAAAAAAAAAAAAAAAAGAAAACGCACACACATGGACCTCTCAGGAGTGATCCAGGACTTCGCTTCGCCCTCTGGTCTTGCAGTGGCAAAGACAATGGTTTGTCAAGCATTTGAGGAGCAGTGGCCTCAGGCTAGGGCGGGGCGGCGAAGCTGGGGCAGAGAGGCCTCAGCAATTCACTGTGCTGGTGTGCTAGGGTTTGCTTTTTTGAGACAGAGTTCAAAAAACTCCCCAGGCTCGAGTATAATAGTGCAATCTCGGTTCTCTGTAACCTCCGCGTCCCAGGTTCAAGCCTCAGCCTCTGGAGTAGCTAGGATTGCAGGTATCGGCCACCACGCTAGGCTAATTTCTGTAATTTTAGTAGAGATGGGGTTTTGCCATGTTGGCCAGGCTGGTCTCGAACTCCTGACCTCAAGAGATCTGAACCACCTCAGCCCTGCAAGGTGTTGGGATCACAGGCATGAGCCACCGCATCTGGCCAACACTGTTTATTATCTAACCACTCTTTTTGGCTCTGGCCACTCCCCAGGTGGGTTGGATTCACACAGAATAAATGGAAAACAAAGAGCTAGTGAATGGAGGTTACTTAAATGGAAGTAAAATGGCAAGTTTAATTAAAACAGGCTTGAGGCTGGGCCTGGTGGCTCATGCCTGTAATCCCAGCACTTTGGGAGGCTGAGGTGGGTAGATTGCCAGAGGTCAGGAGCTCGAGACTGTCAGGCCTCTGAGTCCAAGCGGAGCCATCACATCCCCTGTGACTTGCACATATATACGCCCACCTGGATGGCCTGAAGTAACTGAACAATCACTAAAGTGAAAATGCTCTGTCCCTGCCTTAACTGATGACATTCCACAACAAAAGAAGTGCAAATAGCCAGTCCTTGCCTTAACCGATGACATTCCACCACAAAAGAAGTTAAAATGGCCGGTCCTTGCCTTAAATGATGACATTACCTCGTGAAATTCCTTCTCCTGGCTCATCCTGGCTCAAAAATCTCCCCCACTGAGCACCTTGTGACCCCCACTCCTGCCCGCCAGAGAACCCGCCTTTGACTAATTTTCCTTTACCCACCCAAATCCTATAAAACGGCCCCACCCCTATCTCCCTTCACTGACAGACTCTTTTCGGACTCAGCCCGCCTGCACCCAGGTGATTAAAAAGCTTTATTGCTCACACAAAGCCTGTCTGGTGGTCTCTTCACATGGACGCGCATGACAGAGACCAGCCTGGCCAATATTAGTCGGGCGTGGTGACACATGCCTGTAGTCCTGGCTACTTGGGAGGCTGAGGCAGGAGAATCGCTAGAACCCGGGAGTGGGAGGCTGAGGGTGTGGTGAGCCATTGAACTCCAGCCTGGGGCAACAAGAGTGAAACTGTCTCAAAAAAAAAAAAAAAAAAAAAAGGCTTGAAGATGAGTTAGAGGTGGAGCCTGGTCTCAGGACACAGGTGTGTGGCTTTTACTTTACTGAAGCTGGCTGGGGGCCGTGGCTCACACCTGTAACCCCAGCACTTTGGGAAGCCAAGGCGGGAGGATTGCTTGGAGTTTCAGACCAGCCTGGCCAACATGGCAAAACTCTGTCTCTACAAAAAAAGCAAACAAACAAACAAAAAAGCGCTGGGCATAGTGGCATGCACCTGTAGTCCCAGCTACTCAGGACACTGAGGTGGGAGGATCACCTGAGCTAGGGAAGTTAAGGCTGCAGTGAGCTGTGATCGCACCACTGCACTCTAGCCTGGTAAAACAAAAACACAACACTGGGGGTGGTGGCTGACGCTTGTAATCCCCGCACTTTGGGAAGCTGGGGTGGCTCACACCTGTAATACCAGCACTTAGGGAGGCCGAAGCGGGAGGATCACCTGAGGTCTGGAGCTTGAGACCAGCCTGGCCAACATAGTGAAACCCTCTATCGACTAAAAATACGAAAACTAGCTGGACATGGTGACAGGCGGCTGTAGGCCCAGGTACTTAGGAGGTACGAGAATTGCTTGAACCTGGGAGGTGGAGGTTGCAGTGAGCTGAGGTAGCGCCATTGCGCTCCAGCCTGGGAAACAGAGCTACTTTGTCTCAACAACAACAAAATTATATATATATAGCAGTAGCAACAAAACCTTTACAGAAAGGGTGTAACACCTCTCTATATGTGAATAACCTGAGAATGACAACTAGCATAGGTATTTGCATAAGACTCAGGTCCAGAAGCTGGAATAGAATGAGGATAAGAGGCTCCACCACCTCAATGAATAAAAGACAATACCTTCTGTTAAGAGGACTCATTAGACACAACCTCAGCACCGCCCAGGACTCCACACACAGCAACCACAGCATCTGACCTGTTCCATTTTTGTTTTTTGAGCTCTATTCTAAATCCCCCAAGAGAACAGAAATAAAAGCACACAAACTTATCCTCTTATGAACCAATGTAAACTAGAGACACTCTAGATCTAAGCCTCTGTTACTCTTTCCCAAGTCAGAACCACTGCATTTTTTTTTTTTTTTGAGAGTTTCTCTCTTGCTGCCCAGGCTGGAGTGCAGTGGCACGACCTCGGATCCCCGCAACCTCCGCCTCCCGGGTTCAAGGGATTCTCCTGCCTCAGCCTGAGGAAAGAGAGACCCTCTCATATTGTTTTATACTCAATATTTGTTTCAAGAAAAAAAACCAGGAGGTAAAACCAAAGACAGGCAGCCCGGCACCAAGCCCAGAACCAGGCCTGGGTCTGCCTGGCCTAAACCCAGTGAGTAGTTAAAAATCAACTCATGACTTAGAAACCGATGTTCCGGACGTTGTAGAGAAGAACATTGTGATACTCCCTGCCCTGTTGTTTCTGACTACCAGTGCATGAAACCCCCGTCCCGTATCCCCTAGATTGCTTAATCACAACCCTTTCATATGAAATCTTTAGTGTTGTGAGCCCTTAAAAGGGACAGAAATTGTGCACTTGGAGAGCTCGGATTTTAAGGCAGTAGCTGGCCGATGCTCCCAGCTGAGTAAATCCCTTCCTGCTACAACTTGGTGTCTGAGAGGTTTGGTCTGTGGCTGGTCCTGCTATAAGCCCCCCAAGTAGCTGGGATTACAGGCATGCTCCACCATGCCCACCTCATTTTATACTTTTAGTGGAGACGGGGTTTCTACATGTTGGTCATCACCTCAGGTGATCTGCCCGCCTTGCCCTCCCAAAGCACTGGTATTACAGGTGTGAGCCACTGAGACCGGCAGAACCACTGAACTTCTAACAGAAGATTTAGGCCTGGGACGGTGGCTCTTGCCTGTAATTCCAGCACTTTGGGAGTCTGAGGCAGTAAGATCTCTGGAGCCCGGGAGTTAGAGACCAGCTTGGGCAACATACTAACACCCTACATCTAGTGAGTCTCTACAAATAGTGATAATATTATTTAGCCATAACAGATGTGGTGGCACCCTCCCACGGTCCCAGCTACTTCAGAGGCTCAGGTGCGAGGATTGCTTGCGCCCAAGAGGTCAAGGCCTCAGTGAGCTGAGATCCTGCCACAATGCTCCAGCCTGGGAAACAGAGTAAGACCCTCAAAAAAGAAAACAAACAAAAAACGAAAAAAGACAACTCCAGGTTCCAGCAAGAAAAGCTATTCAATGTTTTCCAAGCATGGTGGCTCACGCCTGTAGTCCCAGCTATTCAGGAGGTTAAGGCATGAAAAAATCGCTTGGGCCGGGCGCGGTGGCTCACGCCTGTAATCCCAGCACTTTGGGAGGCCGAGACGGGCGGATCACGAGGTCAGGAGATCGAGACCATCCTGGCTAACACGGTGAAACCCCGTCTCTACTAAAAAATACAAAAAACTAGCCGGGCGAGGTGGCGGACGCCTGTAGTCCCAGCTACTCGGGAGGCTGAGGCAGAAGAATGGCGTGAACCCGGGAGGCGGAGCTTGCAGTGAGCTGAGATCCGGTCACTGCACTCCAGCCTGGGCGGCAGAGCGAGACTCCGTCTCAAAAAGAAAAAAAAAATCGCTTGAACCTGGGAAGTGTTCAAGCTTGAACCTGATTGCACCACTGCGCTCCAGTCTGGCCGACAGGGCAAGACCGTCTCCCCGCCAAGAAAAAAAAAAAAAAAAAAAAAAAAGAAGACCGGGCGCGGTGGCTCACGCCTGAAATCCCAGCACTTTGGGAGGTCGAGGCGGGTGGCTCACAAGGTCAGGAGATCGAGACTATCCTGGCTAACACGGTGAAACCCAGTCTCTACCAAAAAATGCAAAAAATTAGCCGGGCGTGGTGGCGGCGCCTGTAGTCCCAGCTACTCGGGAGGCTGAGGCAGGAGAATGGCGGGAACCCGGGAGGCGGAGCTTGCAGTGAGCCGAGATCTCCCCACTACACCCCAGCCTGGGCGACACAGCAAGACTCTGTCTGAATTTAAAAAAAAAAAAAAAAAGAGGAGACATTTTACCAACTGTGGAATGGAGAAATAAAGAAATGAAGTTGCAGAGTTGCCGGAGAGATACTCACCTCGTAACACCTGGCACCACTCCCCGGCGGCACTGAGGGATGGAGCCTGAGAAAGCGCTAATAAAAAGGCTCCTCTCGGCCGCAGCCCTGTGATTGGCCCTCGGGGCGTAAACCCTGCTGAGCACTTCCTGTATCCGCCGGAATTACTGAAAGGTCGGGGGGCGGGGGTCAATGCCTGACCTGAGCTTCCGGTTCTGCACCTGTGGTTTTCAATCTAGGCTGCCTGTTAAACTTACCCATCTGGGGCCTCATTTCAAAGCACGAACGCCCAGAGATGCTGGTTGATGAGTTAAACTGCGGCTGCCCAGACCCTGGAGTTCTTTAAAGAATCCCAGATAATTGTGATTGCCGCTGAGGATCACCGCTTAGAAGCCTCAGCTGTGACTGGCTACCTTCTCCCACCACCCCAAGTATATTATTAATAAAAATCCAACCGCATTTCAAGTGAACTATCAATGACACGTCAACTACGAGACACATGAAAAGCACCAAGTTCATCGGTTTTACACTCACAGTATTATTATTTTTAATGGAGTCTTGTTTAGTTGCCCAGGCTGGAGTGCAATGGCGTGATCTCGGCTCCTTGCAGCCTCCGCCTCCCGGGTTCGAGCGATTCTCCTGCCTCAGCCACCCGAGTAGCTGGGATTACAGGCATGCGCCGCAACGCCTGGCTAATTTTTGAATTTTTTTTTTTTTTTAAATGGAGTCTCGCTCTGTCACTCAGACTGGAGTGCAATGGCGCGATCTCGGCTCACTGCAAGCTCCGCCTCCCGGCTTCCCGCCATTCTCCTGCCTCAGCCTCCCCAGTAGCTGGGACTACAGGCGCCACCACCACGCCCGGCTAATTTTTTTTTTTTTTTTTTTTTTTTAATTTTCAGTAGAGACGGGGTTTCACCGTGTTAGCCAGGATGGTTTCGATCTCCTGACCTCGTGATCCACCCGCCTCGGCCTCCCAAAGTGTGGGGATTACAGGCGTGAGCCACCGTGCCGGGCCGAATTTTTTTTTAGTAGAGACAGGGTTTTGCCATGCTGGCCAGGCTGGTCTCAAACTCCCGACCTTAGGTGATCCACCAGCTTCAGCCTCCTAAAGTGCTGGGACTACAGGCGTGACCCACTGTGCCTAGCTGGCAGTATTAATTTTGTAAACATATAAATAAGACTAAAAAGTTGAGTTTTATAGCTTTTTTTTCATGTTTTTTTAATTTGTTTGGCCTTTTTTTTTTTTTTTTTTTTTTTTTTTTTCTTTTGAGACGGAGTCTCGCTCTGTAGCCCAGGCTGGAGTGCAGTGGCCGGATCTCAGCTCACTGCAAGCTCCGCCTCCCGGGTTCACGCCATTTTCCGGCCTCAGCCTCCCGAGTAGCTGGGACTACAGGCGCTGCCACCTCGCCCGGCTATTTTTTGTATTTCTTAGTAGAGACGGGGTTTCACCGTGTTAGCCAGGATGGTCTCGATCTCCTGACCTCGTGATCCGCCCATCTCGGCCTCCCAAAGTGCTGGGATTACAGGCTTGAGCCACCGCGCCCGGCCATGTTTGGCCTTTTTTTTTTTTTGAGATTGAGTCTCACTGTCGCCGGGGCTGGAGTGCAGTGGCACCATCTCGGCTCACTGCAACCTCCTCCTCCAGAGTTTAAGCGATTCTTCTGCCTCAGCCTCCTGAGTAGCTGGGATTACAGGCGCGTGCCATGGCACCCGGCTAATTTTTGTATTTTTAGTAGAGATGGGGTTTGACCATGTTTGGCCAGGTTGGTTTTGAACTCCTAACCTCAGGTAATCTGCCCACCTCGGCCTCCCAAAGTGCTAGGATTACAGCATGAGCCACTGCGCCTAGCCTTTTTTTTTTTTTTTTTTTTTTTTTTTTATTTTTTTATTTTTTATTTTTAGTAGAGACGAGGTTTCACTATGTTGGCCAGGCTGGTCTCAAACTCCTGACCTCGTGATCTGCCCGCCTCGGCCTCCTGAAGTGTTTGGATTGCAGGCAGGAGCCACCGCGCCCGGCCTTTTCCATGTTTTAGAACCAGTATATGTATATGTACATCTATATTTCTTTCCTTTTTGTTTTTTTCTTTTTGAGATAGGGTCTCAGTGTCACCTAGGCTGGTGTGCAGTGGCACAATCATAGCTCACTGAAGGCTACAGGCATACGGCATCATGTCTTACTAGATTTTTGTATTTTTTGTAGAGACGGGGGTCTCACTATGTTGCCCAGGCTGGTCTCAACCCCATGGGCTTAAGCAATCTTCCTGCCACGGCCTCCCGAAGTGCTGGGATTTCCGGCGTGAGCCACCATGCTTGACCCTGTATTTACTTATTAGGTCCTCTAAACTTTGCTACACAGTAGTGATTGCCATGACCCTACTCATTTTTCACATTCTTTGAGAAAATGAAGGCAAGGCATATTTAGAAAACCTGCCTGAGATCTTGAAGATCACGAACAGCTGTCAGCTTCTGGGATCCCAGCTCTTCACTGCTGCACTCAGTTGCCAATCCTAGGAAGAATCAGAAGGTGAGGGGCCAGGTGTGCTGGTTCACACCTGTAATCCCAGCACATTGGGAAGCCGAGGCAGGTGGATCACCTGAGGTCGGGCAGTTTGAGACCAGCCTGACCAACATGGTGAAACCCTGTGTGTACTAAAAATACACAAAACATTAGCTGGGCGTGGTGGCAGGTGCCTGTAATTCCAGCTATTCTGGAGGCTGAGGCAGGAAAATTGCTTGAACCTGGGAGGCAGAGGTTGCCGTGAGCTGAGATTGCGCCATTGCATTCCAGCCTGGACAACAAGAGCAAAACTCTGTCTCAAAAAAAAAAAAAAAAAAAGTGAGGGATGGAGGGAATAGGAAGGATGAATGAAAATGTGCCAGGAGCAGTTTTCAGACCACATTTCAGTGAATTATTTTTCTTTTTTTTTTTTTTTGAGATGGAGTTTCACTCTTGTCACCCAGGCTGGAGTGCAATGGCGTGATCTCGGCTCACTGCAACCTCTGCCTGCCAGGTTCTTGTGATTCTCCTGCCTCAGACTCCTGTGTAGCTGGGATTACAGGCAGACACCACCACAGCCGGCAAATTTTGTATTTTTATTAGAGACGGGGTTTCACCATACCGTGTTGGCCAGGCTGTTCTTGAACTCCTGACCTCAGGTGATCCACCTGCCTTAGCCTCCCAAAGTGCTGGGATTACAGGCATGAGCCACTTCCCCCCACCTTTTTCTACCTTCTTAATATGGACACCCTACCATAATTTGGAGATACCTTTTTTTTTTTTTCCTTTTTGAGACAGAGTCTAGCTCTGTTGCCCAGGCTGGAGTGCAGTGGCGTGATCTCGGCTCACTGCAATCTCTGCCTCCTGGGTTCAAGCAATTCTCCTGCCTCAGCCTCCTGGGTAGCTGGGATTACAGACGCCTGCCACCATGCCAGGCTAATTTTTAGCAGAGACGGTATTTCACCATGTTGGCCAGGCTCTTCTTGAACTCCTGATCTCAGATCCACCTGCCTCGTCTTCCCAAAGTGCTGGGATTACAGGTGTGAACCACCATGCCCAGTCACAGTGCCTTTTTTTTAAAAAAATTGTATTTTCTTTTATTTATTTATTTTGAGACAGAGTCTCGCTGTTGTTGCACAGGCTGGAGTGCAGTGGCATGATCTTGGCTCACTGCAACCTCTGCCTCCCAGGTTCAAGTGATTCTCCCGCCCTAGCCTTCCAAGCAGGTGGGATTACAGGTTCCCGCCACCATACCAAGCTAATTTTGTACTTTTAGTAGAGACAGTGTTTCACCACCTTGGCCAGGCTGGTCTCGGACTCCTGGCCTCAGATGATCTACCCACCTGGGCGTCCCAAAGTGATGGAATTACAGGCGTGAGACACCGTGCCCGGCCCCCTCCCCCTCTTTTTTAAATAGGGACTGGGTCTCCCTTTGTACACCCGGCTGGTCTTGAACTCCTGGGCTCCGTGGCCCTCCCGCCTTGACCTCCCAAAGTACTGAGATTACAGGTGTGAACCACTATGCCTGGCCCATTTTTTAGATTTTAATATAAATATTTACATTTATAAGTTTCCATCAGTGCAACACACACATTTCAACAGCCATTTCACCACCACTCAGTTCTAACATTTTAAAAAATACCCTTTGTTATTTCTTCTTTGACCTATGAATTATATAGAATTTTTTTTAAGACTCAAACACATGGGACTAAGAAATTATCTTTTGTAATTCTTGCTAACTTATGTTCTATTGAGGAAATTGAGACTGAAATGGTAAGTAGCAACCCCAAGATCACATAACTCATGGGTGGCTAGGGAGAAGGATGGATTTAAACAGACTTCTGGCTGAGCATGGTGGCTCACGGCTGTAATCCCAGCACTTTGGGAGGCCGAGGTGGGTGGATCACTTGAGGTCAGGAGCTCGAGACCAGCCTGGTCAACGTGGTGAAATCGCGTCTGTACTAAAAATACAAAAGTTAGCTGGGCGTGGCGGCAGGTGTCTATAATCCCAGCTATTCAGGAGGCTGAGGGAGGAGAATTGCTTGAACCCAGGAAGGGGAGGTCACAATAAGCCAAGATCTCGCCACTGCACTCCAGCCTGGGCAATAGAGGGAGACAAGGTCTCAAAACAAAACAAACCCCAGACTTCTGTTGGAATAAATGAGTTTGGTTCGGGTAGATGGAGCCTGCAAAGGCGTTTGGAGATCCAAAAGCGGAACTACGTGGCCAGAACAGAGTATTGGATGAACTGATAAGAAACCACAATTCAAAAACAATTCAACAAAATGCCCAGGTCTGTGAAAGCCTGTCTAAATCAGGCCTTGGGTCTCTGTGTGCATTGCCTGCTTCTAACAAGGCTCTGCAGCCAGGAGTCGGCTCTCAGGTTTGCATGGCTGGGAACAACAGAAGCTCAAGGGCAGACCTAAAACACAGCAGTTGGGTAAAATGAAGCTGTCTCCATTTATTTTCTACAGACAGACTAATTTTTATTTTTTTATTTTTTTGTAGAAACAGGGTCTCACAGTACTTGCTTTGGCAGCACATATACTAAAATCGGAAATGGGGGTCTTGCTATGTTGCCCAGGTTGGACTTGAGCTCCTGGGCTCAAGGGATCCTCCCACTTCAACCTCCGGAAGTGCTGATCTGACCCGTAATCTGCCTGCCTCAGCCTCCCAAAGTGCTGGGATTACAGGCATAAGCCACTGTGCCTGGCCACTAGTTATTATTATTATTTGAGACAGAGTCTCACTCTGTCCCTTGGGCTGGAGTGCAGTGGCCTGATCTCAGCTCACTGCTAGCTCCGCCTCCCAGGTTTACGCCATTCTCCTGCCTCAGCCTCCTGAGTAGCTGGGACTACAGGCGCTCGCCACCTCGCCCGGCTAGTTTTTTGTATTTTTTAGTAGGATGGGGTTTCACTGTGTTAGCCAGGATGGTCTCGATCTCCTGACCTCGTGATCCGCCCGTCTCGGCTTCCCAAAGTGCTGGGATTACAGGCTTGAGCCACGGCGTCTGGCCTGTTTGTTTGTTTTTGAGATGGAGTCTTGCTCTATCTCCCAGGCTGGAGTGCAGTGGCACAATCTCGGCTCACTGTAACCTCTGCCTCCCAGATTCAAGTGATTCTCCTGCCTCATCCTCCGGAGTAGCTGGTATTACAGGCGCGCGCCACTGCGCCCAGGTAATTTTTGTATTTTTTTATTAGAGATGGGATTTCGCCATGTTCACCAGGGTAGTCTCAAAGTCCTGACCTCAAGTGATCCGCCTGCCCTGCCTTCCCATAATCCTGGGATGACAGGCATGAGCCACGGCGCCCGGCCCTGTTTTTCCTACTTTCACACTCAACACAGAATACTTCACCAAAAATGTTTGTTTCTCCCCACCAACAACCAGTTCTCCAGCAGAGACCAGCTGGGTGTCCTCTCCTTTGGTTCGGTTCTGACACTCTCTACCTGGGGACAGCATCAGATCCCACAGGTTCAGGGCTGAGTCCTACAAGACTGCCCTTCCTTCCTTCCTTCCTTCCTTCCTTCCTTCCTTCCTTCCTTCCTTCCTTCCTTCTGTCCGTCCGTCCGTCCGTCCTTCCTTCCGTCCGTCCGTCCTTCCTTCCTTCTCTCTCTTTCTCTCTCTCTTTCTCTCTCTTCTCCTCTTCTCCTCTTCTCCTCTTCTCCTCTTCTCCTCTTCTCCTCTTCTCCTCTTCTCCTCTTCTCCTCTTCTCCTCTTCTCTTCTCTTCTCTTCTCTTCTCTTCTCTTCTCTTCTCTTCTTTTCTTTCTCTCCCTCTGTTGCCCAGGCTGGAGTGCAGTTGTGAGATCACGGCTCACTGCAGCCTTTACCTCCCAGTCTCAAATGATCCTTCTGCCTTGGCCTCCTGAGTAGCTGGTACTAGAGGCATGCACCATCACAGTTGGCTATTCATTTATTTATTTTTTGAGACACAGTCTTGCTCTGTCATCCAGGCTGGAGTGCAGTCCTGTCATCTAGGCTGGAGTGCATTTTTGTATTGCAATTTTTGCAATTGTGTTGAGGATCACAGTTCACTGCAACCTCAGCCTCCCGGGTTCAAGTGATTGTCATGCCTCAGCCTCCCGAGTAGCTGAGATTATGGACGTTCACCCCCATGCCTGGCTAATTTTTGTATTTTTAGTAGACATGGGGTTTCACCATGTTAGGCTGGTCTGACTTCAAATGATTCACCCACCTCGGCTTCCCAACATGCTGGGATTACAGCCACGAGGCTCAGTCTGGGCTTCCCAAAGTTCTGCTCTTCCTAAAGAAAATTATTCCACTGATTTTATTTATTTATTTATTTATTTATTTTTGAGATGGAGTTACACTCTTGTTGCCCAGGCTGGAGTGCAGTGGTGCGATCTCGGCTCACTGCCACCTCCGCCTCCCAGGTTCAAGTGATTCTCCTGCCTCAGCCTCCCGAGTAACTGGAATTACAGGCATGCACCATCACACCCAGCTAATTTTTTTTGTATTTTAGTACAGATGGGGTTTCTCCATGTTGGTCAGGCTGGTCTTGAACATCTGACCTCAGGTGATCCGCTCGCCTTGTCCTCCCAAAGTGCTGGGATTACAAGCGAGAGCCACGGTGTCCAGCTACCAATGATACTTTTTAAAAGCAAGTAAGGACGGGCTGGGCATAGTGGGTTCTTGAATCTCATGCCAGAAAGAATTCAGGGCAAGTCCATGGAGTATAGTGAAAGCAAGCTTATTAGGAAAGTGAACGAATAAAAGAATAGCTACTCCATAGACGGGCTGCTGGTTGCCCTTATTTGTTTTTTGAGATGGAGTTTTGCTCTTGTTGCCCAGGCTGGAGTGCAATGGCGTGATCTCAGATCACTGCAACCTCTGCCTCCCGGGTTCAAGCGATTCTCCTGCCTCAGCCTCCCGAGTAGCTGGGATTACAGGCGCCCGCCATCACTAATTTTTTATTTTTAGTAAGAGATGGGGTTTCACCATGTTGGCCAGGCTGATCTCGACCTCCTGACCTCAGGTGATCCACCTGTGTAGGCCTCTGAAAGGGTTGGGATCACAGGCGTGAGCCACCACACCCAGCCTTGGTTGCCCATTTTGATGGTTCTTTCTGTGGATATGCTAAACAAGGGGTGGATTATTCATGCTTCCCCTTTTTAGATTAGGTAACTTCCTGACTTTGCCATGGCATTTGCAAACTGTCCTGGGGCTGGTGGAGAGTGCAACAGTGAGGACAACCAGAGGTCACTCTTTTTTTTTTTTTTTTTGAGACAGAGTCTAGCTCTGTTGCCCAGGCTGGAGTGCAGTGGCGCGATCTCGGCTCACGGCAAGCTCCGCATCCCAGGTTCACGCCATTCTCCTGCCTCAGCCTCCCCAGTAGCTGGGACTATAGGCGCCCGCCACCATGCCCGGCTAATTTTTTGTGTTTTTAGTAGAGACGGGGTTTCACCGTGTTAGCCAGGATGGTCTCGATCTCCTGACCTTGTGATCCGCCCACCTCGGCCTCCCAAAGTGCTGGGACTACAGGCGTGAGCCGCCACGCCCGGCCAACCAGAGGTCACTCTCGTCACCATCTTGGTTTTGGTGGAGTTTGGTTGGCTTC
The DNA here is from genome assembly GCF_043159975.1 of Macaca nemestrina. NCBI lineage: Eukaryota > Metazoa > Chordata > Mammalia > Primates > Cercopithecidae > Macaca > Macaca nemestrina. The sequence continues at coordinate 65,180,953 of NC_092144.1, read as the reverse complement.
TTTATTGCTAAGGGAGGAGACCACCCCTCACATTGTCTATGCCCAACTTCCACTTCCAAAGAAAGAAGAAGTAAAAACTAAAAGGCAGAAATGAAATCCACAGGCAGACAGCCCGGCGCCACACCCTGGGCCTGGTAGTTAAAGATTGACCCCTGACCTAATCGGTTCTGTTATCTGTAGATTACAGACATTGTATAGAAAGGCACTGTGAAAATCCCTGTCCTGTTTTGTTCCGATCTGATTACCGGTGCATGCAGGCCTCAGTCACGTAACCCCTGCTTGCTCAATCGATCACAACCCTCTCACACGCACCCCCTTAGAGGTGTGAGCCCTTAAAAAGGACAGGAATTGTTCACTCGGGGAGCTTGGCTCTTGAGACAGGAGTCTTGCCCATGTCCCCGGCTGAATAAACCCCTTCGTTCTTTAACTTGGTGTCTGAGGAGTTTCGTCTGTGGCTCGTCCTGCTACATTGCGACCTGTCTTACCAGCAAGGTCCTTATGACCTGTTATCTTGTGCTGACTTCCCATCTTATCCTGTGACTTAGAATGCTTTTTTTTTTCCTTCTTTTTACTGCAACCTCCGTCTCCCGGGCTCAAGCAATTCTCCTGCCTCAGCCTCGCAAGTAGCTGGGATTACAGGCATGCACCACCACGCCCGATTAATTTTTGTGTTTTCAGTAGAGACGCGTTTTCACCATGTTGGCCAGGCTGGTCTCGAACACTCGACCTCCACTCGCCTCGGACTCACAAAGTGCTGGGCCACCGTGCCTGGCATTTTTTTTTTTTTTTTTTTTTGGAGAATGCCTTAACTGTCTGGGAATGCAGCCCGGTAGGTCTCAGCCTTATTTTACTCAGCTCCTATTCAAGATGGAGTTGCTCTGGTTCACACGCCTCTGACAGTAGGTGCGCTTCCCAGTGCACGCTGTGAGTCCATTTTCCGTGTCACTGGGTTGCAGAAGAGAAGGAAGTTTAATCATAGGGCTGAGGAATGAGGAGATGGGAGGAAACCTCTAATCCATCTCCCCCAGAAGTTTGGGTCTAGGGTTTTTTTTGTTTTTTTTTTTTTTTTTTTGAGACAGAGTCTTGCTCTGTCGCCAAGGTTGGAGTGCAGTGGCCGGATCTCGGCTCACTGCAAGCTCTGCCTCCTGGGTTCCTGCCATTCTCCTGCCTCAGCCTCCCAAGTAGCTGGGACTACAGGCGCCAGCCACCTCGCCCGGCTAGTTTTTTGTATTTTTTAGTAGAGACGGGGTTTCACTGTGTTAGCCAAGATGGTCTTGATCTCCTGACCTCGTGCTTCGCCTGTCTCGGCCTCCCAAAGTGCTGGGATTACAGGCTTGAGCCACCGCGCCCGGCCTTTTTTTTTTTTTTTTTTTTTAAGATGGAGTTTTGCTCTGTCACCCAGGCTGGAGTGCAGTGGTAGGATCTTTGCTCACTGCAACCTCCGCCTCCCAGGTTCAAGTAATTCTCTTGCCTCAGCCTCCTGAGTAGCTGGAGTTATGGGCACCCGCTACCATGCCCGACTAATTTTTTGTGTTTTCAGTAGAGACGGGATTTCACTATGTTGGCCAGGCTGGTCTTGAACTCTTGACCTCAGGTGATTCACCTGCCTTGGCCTCCCAAAGTCCTGGGGTTACAGATGTGAGCCACTGTGCCTGGCCGGGGCTGGGGTTTTTTTTTTTTTTTTTTTTCTTCTTTTTTTTGAGATGGAGTCCCACTCTGTCACTCAGACTGGAGTGCAGTGGTATGATGTCAGCTCACTGCAACCTACACCTCCTGGGTTCAATCGATTCTCGTGCCTCAGCCTCCTGAGGAGCTGGGACTACAGGCACCCGCCACCACACCCGACTAATTTTCGTATTTTTAGTAGAGACGGGGTTTCACTATGTTGGCCAGGCTGGTCTTGAACTCTTGACCTCAGGTGATTCACCTGCCGTGGCCTCCCAAAGTGCTGGAGTTACAGGTGTGAGCGTCCGCGCCCGGCCGCGGCTAGGGTTTTTAAGTGTTTTGGTGTGGGCCAGAGTGTGGCCATGCTGAGTGCTGGTGGAGACGGGGACCTGAAGACGCAGTGTTCTCATGCTCACCCCGTTCCTCAGTGGGGTCTTCACGCTGGTTAGTGTCAGCTATTTGGCTGGAATTCAGGGTCTGAAAAACATCTGAAACCATCCTTAAACAAAAGCCTTGTAATTCTAACGTCTCAGAGTTTTATCTATAGGAATCATGCAGATGCAAATTCGTTTGATGACCCTCCTGTCAGAAATCCGATCTACAGGAACAATGAGGAGGCAAAGGTGCCCTGTCTAGAGCCATGTGACACTCAGCAGCCAGGAGGCGGGCCACAGTGCAGGCTGATTCACACTTTTTCATTTTTGTTTTTGTTACTAAAAGAGGGTTTTCTTTTTTCTTCTTCTTCTTCTTTTTTTTTTGTGAGATAGAGTCTCACTCTGTCGCATCCAGGCTGGAGTGCCGTGGTGCGATCTCGGCTCACTACAACGTTTGCCTCCTGGGTTCAAACGATTCTCTTGCCTCAGCCTCTCGAGTAGCTGGGATTACAGGCGTGAGCTACCATGTCTGGCTGATTTTTGTAGTTTTGTAGAGACGCAGTTTCACCATGTTGGCTGGGGTGGTCTCAAACTACTGACCTCAAGTGATCTATCTGCCTCAGCCTCCCAAAGTGCTGGGATTACAGGCCTGAGCCACTGTGCCTGGCCTACAAAGGATATTTTAAAGGATATTTTAAAGGATATAAATGAACAGTGAAGGAGGAGATGCATTGGGGGAGGTTCAGAGGAGTCCCGAGTGCAGGAGTTTCTGTCCCTGTGGACCTGGGGTGCACCACAGTCCTGGCACATGGGTGCACCCCAGTTCACCAACCAGGAAGCTCTTCTGAACTCTTTCGTGTTTTTTTTTTTTTTTTTTTTTTTTTTTGAGACAGTCTCACTCCGTCACCCAGGCTGGAGTGCAGTGGCGTGATCTCAACTCACTGCAGCCTCTGCCTCCTGCGTTCAAGTGATTCTCACACCGCAGCCTCCTGAGTAGCGGGGTCCACAGGTGCACTCCACCATGCCTGGCTAATTTTTCATTTTTTTTGTAGAGCTAGGGTCTTGCTATCTTGTCCAGACTGGTCTAGAATTCTTGGGCTCAAGCAATCCTCCCATCTAGGCCTCCCAAAGTGTTGGGATTACAGGCATGAGCCACATGACGCCTGGCCCAAACCCTTTCCTTTTGGAGTTTCTGGAGGATTCCTTAGGTGGGCTATGCTGATGATCACATAGCTGGCAGTTCATAATCAATTCAACCTTCAGCGCCTCTCCCCTCCCTGGAGGACACTTGGAGCCTGGGGCTGAAAGTTCCTAATGTCTAATCGTTGTCATCGGCAGCCAGTCCCCCGCCCTTGTGGGGTTATCTAGGGGCTTTCCAAAAATCACCTCGTTAACATAAACTCAGGTGTGGTTGGAGGGCCTGGCCATGCATAACAAGAGATACCTCTTTTACCTTTCTCCATAGCTGCTCTAGGACTAAAGGTCAAATGCTTTAACAAAATATACTCTCTCTCTTTTTTTTTTTTGTCAGCTAGAATAGAATTTATTTTGATTGTTTTTATTTTCTTTTTTTTCAGAGAGGGAGTCTCACCATGTCACTTAGGCTGGTCTTGAACTCCTGGACTCAGGCCATCCTCGCGCCTCAGCCTCCCAAAATGCTGGGATTCCATTCGTGAATCACTGCGGCTGGCCATCTCTCTCTCTCTCTTTTTTTTTTTCTTTTTAAGATGGAGTCTCTGTCGCCCAGGCTGGAGTGCAGTGGTACAATCTGGGCTCACTGCATTCTCCGGCTCCCAGGTTCAATCAATTCTCATGCCTCAGCCTCCTGAGTAGCTGGGATTACAGGTGCATAGCACCATGCCTGGCTAATTTTTTATTTTTAGTAGCGAGGAGGGGGTGTTTTGTCATGTTGCCCAGGTTGGTCTCGAACTCCTGACCTCAGATGATCCACCCGCCTTGGCCTTCCGAAGTACAGGGATTACAGGCGTGAGCTACCGTGTCCGGCCTCCACAGTGCCTGTCTCTATAGCTGGCATGCTGCCGCTGATATGTCCGTCTCCATTTGTGGGACCATTTGCTTCCATTAAATTAACAGTTTACCAAAATTCTGTGCTGAATGCTTTCCACAAAATACGCTGTTTTATTTAAAAACAATTTTAGGCCAGGTGCGGCGGCTCACGCCTGTAATCCCAGCACTTTGGGAGGCCGAGGTGGGTGGATTGCCTGACATCAGGAGTTTGAGACAAGCCTGGCCAATATGGTGAAACCCCGTCTCTACTAAAAATACAAAAAATTAGTCAGGCGTGGTGGTGTGTGCCTTCAGTCCCAGCTACTCGGGAGGCTGAGGCACAAGAATTGCTTGAACCTGGGAAGCGGAGGTTGCAGTGAACTGAGACTGCACTACTGCATTCCAGCCTGGACCACAGAGCGAGACTCCATCTCAAAAAACAAAAAAATTAAATATCAGTTATTTATTTTTTTGAGACAGGGTCTCCTCTGTGGCCCAGGCTGAAGTGGGGTGGCACAATCACAGCTCACTGCAGCCTCAAACTCCTGGGCTCAGGTCATCCTCCCAGCTCAGCCTCCTGAATAGCTGGGATTACAGGTGCAGGGCATCATGTATGGATAATGTTTTTTGTTCTTGTTTTTGTTTGAGACAGTCTGGCTCTTGTCACCCAGACTGGAGTGCAATGGCGTGATCTCACCTCACTGCAACCTCTGCCTCCTGGGTTCAAGTGATTCTCGTGTCTCAGCCTCCCAAGTAGCTGGGATTAGAGGCACCCGCTACCACGCCTGGCTAATTTTTGTATTTTTAGTAGAGACAGGGTTTCACCATGTTGGCCAGGCTGGTCTTGAACTCCTGACATCAGGTGATACACCCACCTCGGCCTCCCAAAGTGCTGGGAATACAGGCATGAGCTACCACGCCCAGCCTATGCATGGCTAATTATTAAATATTTTTGTAGAGAATGCATCTTGCTATGTTGCCTAGGCTGGTCTCAAACTCCTGGCCCCTAGAGATCTGCTGGCCTAGGCCTCTCGGCCTGCTGGGATTTATAGGCAGGAGCCACCACAGTTGGCCACAAAGTAGACTTGTTTTATTTGTAACTTAGGAAGTCACAAAAGTTTTTATCCTCTTCTTTTAAAAATTTTAATTTATTTATTTTTGTTTAATTTTTTTTCTCTGCAAGCGTTTCTAGAGCTGGGAGCCAGGTACCCTGCAAAATCCAAAATGTGTATTTCCTGTTCTGTCACCTATCACACCTGACCCCGGTGGTCTAGGAAGGGAATTGCACATTAACCTCACCTGGGGAGATTCAACAAGCAGTGCTTCCCCACAGCCCAATTACAGCTGAATCCCTGAGGATGGGGCCCAGGTGATGTCAAGGTGAGTCTGAGGTCAGCGGTTGGGAATCGCCCAATGTTAATCTCAGTGGGGTGGCTCCACCCTGGGCAGGAAAGGTCTCCACCCTGCGTACTGAGGGCCAATCAGAGACCTCCCCTTTTTATCCAGTTCCTTTGCAGAAAATACAGGCTGGAAGCAAGTCCTGACCTAAGGGAGGTGAGTGCTGGTTCTTGAATCAATTTATTTGTCTCTTCAAGGGAGAAGTAATTAGTGGTTGAGTTTTATATCCAGTTCCTTTGCAGAAATTACAGGCTGGAACCAAGACCTGACCTAAGGGAGGTGAGTGCTGGTTCTTGCATTGATTTTTCTCGTTTAAGGGAGAAGACATTATTGGTTGAGTTTCCACCATAGCCCTTCCCAAGCCTTAATGGTTGGTGTGAGGATGCTGGAAGGATGTTTTTCTTTCTTTTCTTTCTTTTTTTTTTTTTTTTGAGACAGAGTCTCGCTCTGTCACCCAGGCTGGAGTGCAGTGGCCGGATCTCCGCTCACTGCAAGCTCTGCCTCCCGGGTTCGCGCCATTCTCCTGCCTCAGACTCCCGAGCAGCTGGGACTACAGGCGCCCGCCACCTCGCCCGGCTTATTTTTTTGTATTTTTAGTAGAGACGGGGTTTCACCATGTTAGCCAGGATAGTCTCGATCTCCTGACCTCGTGATCCGCCCGTCTCGGCCTCCCAAAGTGCTGGGATTACAGGCTTGAGCCACCGCGCCCGGCCTTCTTTTTTTTTTTTTTTTTTTTTTTTTTTTAGACAGAGTCTCACTCTTGCCCAGGCTGGTGTGCAGTGGCATGATCTCTGCTCAGTGCAACCTCCGCCTCCTGGGATTTTCTTGCCTCAGTCTCCTGAGTAGCTGGGATTACAGGCACCCGCCACCACGCCCAGCTAATTTTTGTATTTTTAGTAGACACAGGGTTTCACCATGTTGGCCAGGCTGGTCTTGAACTCCTGACTTTAGGTGATCCGTCTGCCTCGGCCTCCCAAAGTGCTGGGATTCCAGGCGTGAGCCACCGCGCCTGGCCTAATGTTGTCTTAAGGACTTCTATTCAAATATAGTTTAGAGGAGCTCAGGAGTTTGAGACTAGTCTGGGCAACATGGTAAAACTGTCTCTCCAAAAAAGACAAGGCCAGTCACAATGGCTCATGCCTGTTATCCCAACACTTTGGGAGGCCGAGATGGGCGAATCATTTGAGGCCAGGAGTTCGAGACCAGCCTGCCCAAAATGGTGAAACCCCGTCTCTACTAAAAACACAAAAGTTAGCCAGGTGTAGTGGTGCATGCCTGTAATCCCTGTTAGTTGGAAGGTTGAGGCAGGAGAATGGCTTAAACCTGGAAGGGGGGAGGTTGCAGTGAGCTGAGATCGTGCCACTGCACTCCAGTCTGGGACACAGAGGGAGACTCCGTCTCAAAAAACAAAGAAGGCCAGACCGCGTGCTGTGTCCAGGCTACTTGTGGGGTGAGGTGGGAGGATCACCTGAGTCGGGAGGTGGGGGCTGCAATGAGGTGTGATTGTGCACTGCACTCCAGCCTGATGAGAGGTAACCCTGTTTTTTATTTTTTTTTGAGACGGAGTCTCGCTCTGTCGCCCAGGCTGGAGTGCAGTGGCCGGATCTCAGCTCACTGCAAGCTCCACCTCCCGGGTTTACGCCATTCTCCTGCCTCAGCCTCCGGAGTAGCTGGGACTACAGGCGCCGCCACCTCGCCCGGCTAGTTTTTTGTATTTTTTAGTAGAGATGGGGTTTCATTGTGTTAGCCAGGATGGTCTTGATCTCCTGACCTCGTGATCCGCCCGTCTCGGCCTCCCAAAGTGCTGGGATTACAGGCTTGAGCCACGGCGCCCGGCCTGTGACACTTTTTTTTTTTTTTTTTTTAAAAAAAACAGGAAGCCGGGCGTGGCGACTCACTCCTGTAATCCCAGCACTTTCAGATCACCTGAGGTCGGAAGTCTGCGACCAGCCTGACCAACATGGAGAAACCCCGTCTCTACTAAAAATACAAAATCAGCCGGGTGTGGTGGTGCGCGCCTGTAATCCCAGCTACTTGGAAGGCTGAGGCAGGAGAATCACTTGAACCCAGGAGGCGGAGGTTGCAGTGAGCTGAGATCACGCCGTTGCACTCCAGCCTGGGCAATGAGAGTGAAATTGTCTCAAAAAAAAAAAAAATAAAAAAAGATTTCTGGATGCCCTGGCTCACACCTGTAATCCTAGCACTTTGGGAGGCCGCGGCGGGTGGATCACCTGAGGTCAGGAGTTCAAGACCAACCTGGCCAACATGGAGAAACCCGTCTGTACTAAAAATACAAAAATTAGCCAGGTGTGGTGATGCGCACCTGTAGTCCCAGCGTCTCGGGAGGCTGAGGTATGAGAATTGCTTGAACCCGGGAGTTGGAGGTTGCTGTGAGTCAAGATCATGTCACTGTGCTTCAGCCTGGGCAACAGAGTGAGACTCCATCTTAAAAAAAAAAAAAAAAAAAAAAGTACTTGGCCGGGCCCAGTGGTTCATACCCTGCACTTTGGGAGGCCGAGGTAGGTGGATCACCTGAGGTCGGGAGTTCAAGACCAGCCTGGCCAACATGGTGAAACCCCATCTGTACTAAAAATACAAAAAAAAATTAGGGTGTGGTGGCACATGCCTGTGATCTCAGCTACTTGGGAGGCTGAGGCAGGAGAATCACTTGAACCCACGAGGCGGAGATTGCAGTGAGCCTTGCACCACTACACTCCAGCCTGGGCAACAGAGCAAGAATTTCTGGAAAAAAAAAAAACACCCTGAATTTTTCTAAGTAGATCAAATGTTCTCTCTGCAAAAAGGAAAGGCAACTATATGAGGGAGTGGATATGTTAATTAGCTTGATTGTGGTAATCATGTCACTGTATATATAACATTGCTCCATGCTGTACACAAGTAAACATTGTATATATGACTTTAAAAATACTTCAAAAATAGAGACAAGGTCTCCTTGCATTGTTGCATTGCCCAGGCTGGTTGGGAACTCCTGGGCTCACATGCTGTTCCCACTGTGTCCTAAAATTGTATAGATGTAATTATACCTCACAGCTGGGGAAAAAAGTTGCTGTTCCCTCCAAGGGTAAAGCTGTCCACCTCTATCACCACCTGGGCTTGGCAAGTCATTTTCTGTTATTTATTTTCCAGGCTGCCTCCCTCTTTTTTTTTTTTTTCGAGGCAGAGTCTCACTTTGTCACCCAGGCTAGAATGCAGTAGTACGATCTTGACTCACTGCAGCCTCAGCTTTTTCCGGGCTCAAGAAATCCTCCTGCCTCAGCTCCCCAAGTAGCTAGAGTAGAGATAGGTTTTGGCCTTGCTTCTCAGGCTGGTCTCCAACTCCCCAGATTCAAGGGATCCTGCTGCCTCGGCCTCCCAAAGTGTTGGGATTACAGGTGTGAGCCACCGCGCCCAGCCATTAGTTACTTACTTTTGAGACAGGGCCTCACTCTGTCACCCAGGCAAGGAGTGCAGTGGCTCTCTGCAACCTCCAAATCGCAGGCTCAGACGATTCTCCTGGGTCAGCCTCCCAAGTATCTGGGACTACAGGCATGTACCACCACCAGGCCTGGCTACGATTTTTTTTTTTTTTTTTTGAGACAGAGTTTCTTGTTGCCCAGGCTGGACTCTTGTTGCCCAGGCTGGACTCTTGTTGCCCAGGTTGGAGTACAATGACGCCATCTTGGCTCACTGCAACCTCCGCCTCCTGGGTTCAAGTGATTCTCCTGCCTCAGCCTCCCAAGTACCTGGGATTACAGGTTCCTGCCACTACACCTGGCTGGCTTCTATATTTTTAGTAGAGACGGGGTTTCTCCACGTGGGCCAGGCTGGTCTCAAACGTCTGACATCAGGTGATCCTGGTGCCTCCGCCTCCCAACGTGCTGGGATTACAGGCGTGAGCCACTGTACCTGGCCTTATTTATTTATTTAATTAATTAATTTATTTATTTAAACGGAGTTTCGCTCTTGTTGCCCAGGCTGGAGTCCAATGGCGCCATCTCGGCTCACTGCAACCTCTGCCTCCTGGGTTCAAGCGATTCTCTTGCCTCAGCCTCCCAAGTACCTGGGATTACAGGTTCCTGCCACTACGCCTGGCTGGCTTCTATATTTTTAGTAGAGAGGGGGTTTCTCCACGTGGGCCAGGCTGGTCTCAAACGGCTGACATCAGGTGATCCACCTGCCTCAGCCTCCCAAAGTGCTGGGATTCCAGGCCTGAGCCACCGCACCCGGCCAGTACAGTTATATTTACATCTGACCTCTTGCTATTTGTTTTCAATGTGTCTCATTCAGTGGAGGGCTGAAATGTTAAACAAGTGGCCCCGGGGGTTGGTGGCGAGGAAGTCTTGGTTTGTAGTGTTTGCCGATTTCTTTTTTTGTTTGAGACAGAGTTTTGTTCTTGTTGCCCAGGCTCGAGTGCAATGGTGAGATCTCAGATCATGCAGCCTCCACCTCCCAGGTTCAAGTGATTCTCCTGTCTCAGCCTCCCGAGTAGCTGGAATTACAGGCACCGGCCTCCATGCCTGGCTAATTTTTGTATTTTCAGTAGAGATGGGGTTTCACCATGTTGGTCAGGCTGGTCTGGTGCTCCTGACCTCAGGTGATCCACCCGCCTTGGCCTCCCAAAGTGCTGGGATTACAGGCGTGAGCCACTGTGCCCTGCCATGTTGCTGATTTCCGTGGCATAAACACTCCCCTTTGTACTATCAGTGTGAAATCACGACCCACAGACTTGGTATAGGTACGTGTAGGAAGCCCCCATTAGCCAGCACAGGCTGGCCCTAGCATGCCACTGACTCTTCTTTCTTTGTATTTTTTTTTTTTGGTTCGTTCTTTTTACCATGTTAGCCAGGCTGGTCTTGAACTCCTGGCCTCAGGCGATCTGCCCCCCTCGGCCTCCCAGAGTGCTGAGATTGCAGGCATGAGCCACTGTGCTGGGCCAGATTTTCCGTCTCTTAATTCAGTCTACGTAATATTTTAGCACTCCTGGTGCAGCGGGAACAGTCTCATTCTCGGCACGTAGGCAGCTGTTGTTTCATTTAATGATGGTAACTCATGAATTGTTTTTTCTTTCTTTTTTTTTTTTTTTGAGACAGAGTTTGGCTCTGTCGCCCAGGCTGGAGTGCAGTGGTGCAATCTCGGCTCACTGCAAACTCTGCCTCCCGGGTTTCACGCCATTCTCCTGCCTCAGTCTCCTGAGTAGCTGGGACTACAGGCGCCCGCCACCACGCCCGGCTAATTTTTTTTTTTTTTTTTTGAGACGGAGTCTTGCTCTGTCGCCCAAGCTGGAGTGCAGTGGCGCGATCTTGGCTCACTGCAAGCTCCGCCTCCTGGGTTCACGCCATTCTCCTGCCTCAGCCTCCCGAGTAGCTGGGACTACAGGCGCCCGCCACTGCGCCCAGCTAATTTTTTCTATTTTTAGTAGAAACGGGGTTTCACCATGGTCTCGATCTCCTGACCTTGTGATCCGCCCGCTTCGGCCTCCCAAAGTGCTGGGATTACAGGCGTGAGCCACCGTGCCTGGCTAATTTTTTTTTTTTTTTTTTGTATTTTTAGTAGAGATGGGGTTTCACCGTGTTAGCCAGGATGGTCTCCGTCTCCTGACCTCATGATCTGCCCGCCTCGGCCTCCCAAAGTGCTGGGATGACGGACGTGAGCCACTGCGCCCGGCCATGAACTGTTGTTTCTTTTTTCTCCCAGTTCTTCAGCCTTAACCTAAGGTCTCATACGTGGAGCACTATGACATCGCCACAGCTCGAGTGGACGCTGCAGACCCTTCTGGAGCAGCTGAACGAGGATGAATTAAAGAGTTTCAAATCCCTCTTAAGGGCTCTTCCCCTGGAAGATGTGCTGCAGAAGGCCCCGTGGTCTGAGGTGGAAGAGGCTGATGGCAAGAAGCTGGCAGAAATTCTAATCCACACGTCCTCAGAAAATTGGATAAGGAGTGCAACTGTGACTGTCTTGGAAGAGATGAACCTCACAGAATTGTGTAAGATGGCAAAGTCTGAGATGCTGGGTAAGTAGAACCTGGGGTGTCCTGGTCATTTGTGACAAAGAAGGAGCCCTGGCCGGGTGCGGTGGCTCATGCCTGTAACCCTAGCGATTTGGGAAGCTGAGTGGGGGGGGGGATCACCTGAGGTCAGGAGTTTGAGACCTGCCTGACCAACATGGTAAAACCCCGTCTCTACTAAAAATACAAAAATTAGCCAGGCGTGGCGGGGTGGTGGGTGTGTGTAATCCCTGCGATTCAGAAGGCAGAGGCAGGAGAATCCCTTGAACCCGGGAGGCGGAGGTTGCTGTGAGCCGAGATAGTGCCATTGCACTCCAGCCTGGGCAACGGAGTGAGACTCTATCTCAAAAAAATTAGATAGATTTGTACATATACTCATGATCTTAACTTTCCTATTACCTGTTTTGCATTTTTAGCATATTTTAAGAGATGTGGTCTTGCTACATTGCCCAGGCTCTTCACAGCCATAATCACAGTACACTACAACCTCAAATGCCTTGCCTTAAGCAATCCTCCTGCCTCAGCCTGTTGAGTAGCTGGAGATACAGGTACCTGTCCTGTGCTTGGCTCAGCATTTTTTTCTTTTTCCTTCGAGACAGGATTTCAATCTGTTGCCCAGGCTGGAGTGCAGTGGTACGATCATGGTTCACTGCAGCCTCCAACTCCTGGGCTCATGCTATCATCCCATCTCAGCCTTCCAAGCTAATTTTTTTTTCTCTTTTGTAGAGATGGGGTCTTGCTATGTTGATGAGGCTGGTTTCGAACTCCTGGGCCTCTTGCCTCAGTCTCCCAAGAGGCTGAGATTACAGGTGTGAGCCACCATGTCTGGCAGCATGCTTTTAAACACTCTTTTGGAATAATTTTTTATTATTTTATGTTTTTTTGAGATGGAGTTTTGCTTTGTCGCCAGGCTGGAGTGCAGTGACGCAATCTCACTGCAACCTCCGCCTCCTCCGGAAACATTACGGAGAAACGATCTTTGGTCTGGAAGGATACCTATTGACTCTGTTCTGTGGGGGCAAAATTGCTAGGTCATATGTTAATTCTGTGTTTTTGAAGAAGCAAGTTGTTCTATTTTTAAATGCAGGAAAGATTCGAGTTTCTATTTGTCAGGAAATAACATGCTAGTTATTCTAGAGAGAAAAAAAAACCAGACAATCTTCTAAACCAGGTACTGAATTGTGTCCAGAAAACTTACTGAAGCTCTAACCGCCTCCCCACCTGCCATGTGACTATGTATTTGGAGATAGGACTTCAGGAGTAAAGATGAAATGAGGTTACAAGGGTGGGGCCAATAGGACCAAAAAAAAAAAAAAAAAGAATATTTGAGCCAAAGGCAGTGATGTGTTCCTGTAGTCCCAGCGACTTAGGAGTCTTGAGGTGGGAGAGTTGCTTGAATCCAGGAGTTTGAATCCAGTCTAGGGAACATATCGAGACCCCATCTGTAAATATATGTGTATATATTTGACACTTTTTTTTTTCTGAGACAGAGTCTCGCTCTGTCACTCAGGCTGGAGTGCAGTGGTGAGATCTTGGCTCACTGCAACCTCCGCCTCCAGGTTCAAGTGATTCTCCTATCTCAGCCTCCCGAGTAGCTGGGATTACAGGCCTGTGCCATCATACCTGGCTAATTTTTTTTTTTTTTTGGTATTTTTAGTAGAGATGGGGTTTTGCCACATTGGCCAGCCTGGTCTTGAGCTCCTGACCTTGTGATTTGCCCACCTCAGCCTCCCAAAGTGCTGGGATTACAGGCGTGAGCCGCCACGCCCGGCTGACACTTTATGTATAATAATGTCTGATTTACGCAGTGCAAATTACTGTGTCAGGCTTACATCTAAGTATTTTACAGAGGCCGGACAGGTGCAAGAAATAGATAACCCTCAGCTGGGAGATGCAGAAGAAGACTCAGAGTTAGCAAAGCCAGGTGGGTAAATATGGTCTTGTGGTCATGAGTGTGGTGTTTGAGAGCGTGCAAGGTGCATCACTTCTTCCTGGTTTTCTTCATTTCTGGTACTTTTTTTTTTTTTTTTTGAGATGGAATCTTGCTCTGTCCCCCAGGCTGGCGTGCAGTGGTTCCATCTCTGCTCATTGCAACCTCCGCCTCCCGGGTTCAAGCAATTCTCTGCCTCAGCCTCTTGAGTAGCTGGGATTACAGGCGCCCGCCACTACCCCCAGCTAATGTTTTGTGTTTTTAGTAGAGACGGGGTTTCACTATCTTGGCCAGGTTGGTCTTGAACTCCTGACCTCAAGTGATCCACCCACCTTGGCCTCCTGAAGTGCTGGGATTACAGGCGTGAGCCGCCACGCCCGGCTGACACTTTATGTATAATAATGTCTGATTTACGCAGTGCAAATTACTGTGTCAGGCTTACATCTAAGTATTTTACAGAGGCCGGACAGGTGCAAGAAATAGATAACCCTCAGCTGGGAGATGCAGAAGAAGACTCAGAGTTAGAAAAGCCAGGTGGGTAAATACGGTCTTGTGGTCATGAGTGTGGTGTTTGAGAGCGTGCAAGGTGCATCACTTCTTCCTGGTTTTCTTCATTTCTGGTATTTTTTTTTTTTTTTTTGAGATGGAATCTTGCTCTGTCCCCCAGGCTGGCGTGCAGTGGTTCCATCTCTGCTCATTGCAACCTCCGCCTCCCGGGTTCAAGCAATTCTCTGCCTCAGCCTCTTGAGTAGCTGGGATTACAGGCGCCCGCCACTACCCCCAGCTAATGTTTTGTATTTTTGGTAGAGACGGGGTTTCACTATCTTGGCCAGGTTGGTCTTGAACTCCTGAGACCTCAAGTGATCCACCCACCTCGGCCTCCCGAAGTGCTGGGATTACAGGCGTGAGCCACCGTACCCGGCCCTCATTTCTGGTACTTGGCAAAATTATTTTCAGAAGAGTGTAATCATCAACCTCAACTGTCCTGTGGGCTGTCACTGCAGGTGAAAAGGAGGGACGGAGAAATTCAGTGCAGAAACAATCTTTGGTCTGGAAGAACACCTTTTGGCAAGGAGACATTGACAGTTTCCATGACGACGTCATTCAGAGAAACCAACGGTTCATTCCATTCTTGAATCCCAGAACACCGAGGAAGCTAACACCTTACACCACACCTTACACCGTGGTGCTGCACGGCCCCGCGGGCGTGGGGAAAACCACACTGGCCAAAAAGTGTATGCTGGACTGGACAGACTGCAACCTCAGCCCGACTGTCAGATACGCTTTCTACCTCAGCTGCAAGGAGCTCAGCCGCATGGGCCCGTGCAGTTTTGCAGAGCTGATCTCCAAAGACTGGCCTGAATTGCAGGATGACATTCCAAGCATCCTAGCCCAAGCACAGAGAATCCTGTTCGTGGTCGACGGCCTTGATGAGCTGAAAGTCCCACCTGGGGCGCTGATCCAGGACATCTGCGGGGACTGGGAGCAGCAGAAGCCGGTGCCGGTCCTCCTAGGGAGTTTGTTGAAGAGGAAGATGTTACCCAAGGCAACCCTGCTGGTCACCACGCGGCCCAGGGCCCTGAGGGACCTCCAGCTCCTGGTGCAGCAGCCCATCTACATAAGGGTGGAGGGGTTCCTGGAGGAGGACAGGAGGGCCTATTTCCTGAGACACTTTGGAGACGAGGACCAAGCCATGCGTGCCTTTGAGTTGATGAGGAGCAACGCGGCCCTGTTCCAGCTGGGCTCGGCGCCCGCGGTGTGCTGGATCGTGTGCACGACTCTGAAGCTGCAGATGGAGAAGGGGGAGGACCCGGCCCCCACCTGCCTCACCAGCACGGGGCTGTTCCTGCGCTTCCTCTGCAGCCAGTTCCCGCAGGGCGCACAGCTCCGGGGCGCGCTGCGGGCGCTGAGCCTCCTGGCCGCGCAGGGTTTGTGGGCGCAGATGTCCGTGCTCCACGGAGAGGACCTGGAAAGCGCTGGGGTGCAGGAGTCCGACCTCCGCCTGTTCCTGGACAGAAACATCCTCCGCCAGGACGGAGTCGCCAAAGGCTGCTACTCCTTCATCCACCTCAGCTTCCAGCAGTTTCTCACTGCGCTGTTCTACGCCCTGGAGAAGGAGGAGGAGGAGGACAGGGACGGCCATGCCTGGGACATTGGGGACGTGCAGAAGCTGCTTTCCGAAGAAGAAAGACTCAAGAACCCCGACCTGATCCAAGTAGGGCACTTCTTGTTCGGCCTGGCTAATGAGAAGAGAGTCAAGGAGTTGGAGGCCACTTTTGGCTGCCAGATGTCACCGGAGATCAAACAGGAATTGCTGCGATGCAAAGCCAGTCTTCATGCCAATAAGCCCTTATCCATGACAGACCTGAAGGAGGTCTTGTGCTGCCTGTACGAGTCTCAGGAGGAGGAGCTGGCAAAGGTGGTGGTGGCCCCGCTCAAGAAAATTTCTATTAACTTGACAAATACTTCTGAAATGATGCACTGTTCCTTCAGCCTGAAGCATTGTCGAGACTTGGAGAAAGTCTCACTGCAGCTAGCAAAGGGGGTGTTCCTGGAGAATTACGTGGATTTCGAACCAGACATTGAATTTGAGAGGTAAGGACTGTTTTCCCAACCCACGCTCCACTAGGAAGAGGCTGGCGTCTCCTGTGCCCTGTGGCTGACGGTCACAATTTCCCTCTGGCTGGACTTTCTTATTTTTTTATTTTTTTAATTTTATTTATTTATTTATTTTTTTTGAGACGGAGTCTCCGCTCTGTCGCCCAGGCTGGAGTGCAGTGGCGCGATCTTGGCTCACTGCAAGCTCCGCCTCCCAGGTTCACGCCATTCTCCTGCCTCAGCCTCCCGAGTAGCTGGGACTACAGGCGCCCACAACCGCGCCCGGCTAATTTTTTTTTGTATTTTTAGTAGAGACGGGGTTTCACCGTGGTCTCGATCTCCTGACCTTGTGATCCGCCCGCCTCGGCCTCCCAAAGTGCTGGGATTACAGGCGTGAGCCACCGCGCCCGGCCATGGCTGGACTTTCTTCCAGTTTCACAGTTCAATACAGAGATGCGATTTGGCAATTAGGAATTGGGGCTCTTTTTTTTTTTTTTTTTTTTTGTGGACAGAGTTTTGCTCTTGTTACCCAGGCTGGAGTGCAATGGCTTACTGCAACCTCTGCCTCCTAGGTTCAGGCGATTCTCCTGCCTCAGCCTCTCCGGTAGCTTGGACTACAGCCGCCTGCCACCATGCCCAGCTAATTTTTGTAGTTTTAGTAGAGACGGGGTTTCATCACATTGGCCAGGCTGGTCTTGAAACCCTGACCTCAGATGATCTGCCCGCCTCGGCTTCCCAAAGTGCTGGAATTACAGACCTGAGCCACTGCACCCGGCCTGTCTGCACTGTTTGGTCTGCTGCACCACCTCCTTCCCCCTCACCTGTCTTCACTCACTCAGCCCGGCCAGGAATTGAGGCTTAAAAGACCGACTTTTAAGTGTTTAGTTTTCAGGTGGGAATGGTGCTGAATATCCCCAAACACTTGAGCCGTTTCATATATAACAATGGCAGGGAGGTAATTTTTTTTTTTTTTGAGACGGAGTCTTGCTCTGTCACCCAGGCTGGAGTGCAGTGGCGCAATCTCTGCTCACTGCAAGCGCTCTCGCGAGTAGCTGGGACTACAGGCGCCCGTCACCACGCCCGGCTAATTTTCTTGTATTTTTAGTAGAGACAGGGTTTCACTGTGTTAGCCAGGATGGTCTCGATCTCCTGACCTTGTGATCTGCCCGCCTTGGCCTCCCAAAGTGCTGGGAGGCCAAGGAGGGTGTGAGCCACCACACCCGGCTATTTTTTTGTAAAACTTAAGATCTATACTCCTAGCAAAGTATGTGATTCAATATTGCTTACTATAGACACTGTTTTAGGTTGGTGCAAAAGTAATTGTGGTTTTTGCCATTGAAATGTGGTTTGCAGACCCCCGTCCCCCGACGCAGGTACTAGGCATAGGAGACGAACGTGTGTTCTCCCGCAGGTGCACCTACGTAACCCTTCCCAGCTGGGCTCAGCAGGATCTTCGCTCTCTTCGCCTCTGGACGGATTTCTGCTCTCTCTTCAGCTCAAACAGCAATCTGAAGTTTCTAGAAGTGAAACAAAGCTTCCTGAGCGACTCTTCTGTGCGGATTCTTTGTGACCACATAACCCGTAGCACCTGTCATCTGCAGAAAGTGGAGTAAGCAGAAACTCATCTTGCAAGGGAGACCCTGAACCATGACTCAGCTTCTTGCACTTTTTTTTTTTTTTTAATTTAGAAATGTGTTGTTTCATCTCCATGGATTTGGGGATTTTACAGCTATGTTTTTTTCTTTTCTTTTCTTTCTTTCTTTCTTTCTTTCTTTCTTTCTTTCTTTCTTTCTTTCTTTCTTTCTTTCTTTCTTTCTTTCTTTCTTTCTTTCTTTCTTTCTTTCTTTCTTTCTTTCTTTTTTTTTTTTTTTGAGACAGAATTTCACTCTGTCACCCAGGCTGGAGTGCAGTGGTGCAATCTTGTGTTTTCAGCAGAGGTGGAATTTCTCCATGTTGGCCAGGCTGGTCTCAAACTTCTGACCTAAGGTGATGCACCCGCCTTGGCCTTCAAAAGTGCTGGGATTACAGGCATGAACCACCATGCCTGGCCCAGCTATCTTTTTTTTTTTTGGTTTGTTACCAAAGCAAACCAAAAAGTAGGTACAATTGCAGGTTAGTTACACAGGTAAACGTGTGTCATGGGAGTTTGTTGTACAGATTTTATCACCCAGGTATTGAGCCTAGTATCCATTAGTTGTTTATCCTGATCCTCTGCTTCTTGAGTGTTTTTTTCTTTAGATGGAGTCGTGCTGTGTCGCCCAGGCTGGAGTGTAGTGGCGTGATCTCGGCTCACTGCAACCTCCACCTCCTGGGTTCCCGCCATTCTCCTGCTTCAGTCTCCCGAGTAGCTGGGACTACAAGTACCCACCATAATACCCGGCTAATTTTTTGTATTTTTAGTAGAGACGGGGCTTCACCATGTTGGTCAGGCTGGCCTCGAACTCCTGACCTCAGGTGACCTGCCTGTCTTGGCCCCCGCTAATTTTTGTATTTTTGTTGTTGTTGTTGAGATGGAGTCTCGCTTTGTCGCCCAGGCTGGAGTGCAGTGGTGCAATCTCGGCTCGCTGGAACCTCCACCTCCCAGGTTCATGCCATTCTCCTGCCTCAGCCTCCCGAGTAGCTGGGACTACAGGCGCCCGTTACCACGCCCAACTAATTTTTTGTATTTTTAGTAGAGACCGGGTTTCACTGTGTTAGCCAGGATGGTCTCGATCTCCTGACCTCGTGATACGCCCGTCTCGGCCTCCCAAAGTGCTGGGATTACAGGCGTGAGCCACTGTGCTCGGCCTTAATTTTTGTATTTTTTGTGGAGTTGGGGTTTCACCATGTTGCCCAGACTGGTCTCAAACTCCTGACCTCAAGTGATTCTCTTGCCTCGGACTCCCAAAGTGCTGGGATTATAGACGTGAGCTACTGCACCTGGCCTTCATTTTTATATTTTTTGTAGAGATGGGGTTTCAACATTTTGCCCAGGCTGGTCTCGAACTCCTGACCTCGGGTGATCCTCCTGCCTCGGCCTCCCAAAGTGCTGGGATTACAGACACGAACCGCCGTGCCTGGCCAAGAACTTCTAATAGTTTCTAAATGTGAAGCAGCTTTTCGTTTATACATGTCTCTACACAATGTGAGGATTGCTCGCTCAAAGTGGAATCTCTCCTGCTTTTCCCTAGGATTAAAAACGTCACCCCTGACACTGCTTACCGGGACTTCTGTCTTGCTTTCATTGGGAAGAGGACCCTCACGCACCTGACCCTGGAAGGGCACATCGAGTGGGAACGCACGATGCTGCTGCTGCTGTGTGATCTGCTCAGAAATCATAAATGCAACCTGCAGTACCTGAGGTGGGTCTCACGGTCTCCGCTCTCCCCAGTACCCAGAGTCCGCTGCACCACGTTGCCGGGGGATCTAGGGAAAAGGGTAACCACTTTGGATGCCGTCCCAGACGGGGAATGTATTCCTCAAACAGGCCTGTGTGGGGAGTCAGCCTCTCCTCTTTCCCCCGCCAGCTTGGCTTCTGCGTCGCATAACCAGCTCTCGATGCAAAGAAACCCCCCGAATTCTGTGCTGTGTTCCGGCTCTAGGGACGTGCTATTCCTGACTGCAGCTTGCCTACATGTTGGGATGGAGAGCAGCGGCCCCCAGCCTTTTCTGCAATGGGGGCCGATTTTGTGCAAGAGAATTATTCCATAGACAGAGGTTTGGGGTAGTTTTGGGATGAAACTGTTCAATCTCAGATCATCGGGCACTGAAGCTGATTGTTGGTGCCTGAGCCCTATGCAGTGCTATGATCCCAGCACTTTGGGAGTCTGAGGTGAATGGCTCATCAATCTCAGATCATCAGGAGTTAGGTACTCATATGGAGCATGCAACCTTCTCTGCACTTCTATGAGAATCTTGTTTTTTTTTTTTTTTTTGAGCGGGGACAGAGTTTTACTCTTGTCGCCAAGGCTGGAGTGCAGTGTTGCGATCTCGGCTCACAGCAACCTATGCCTCCTGGGTTTCAAGCGATTCTCCTGCCTCAGCCTCCCGAGTAGCTGGGATTACAGGCATGCACCACCATGCCCAACAAATGTTTGTATTTGTAGTAGAGACGGGGTTTCACCACGTTGGCCAGGCTGGTCTTGAACTTCTGACCTCAAGTGATCCACCTGCCTCGGCCGGATCCCAAAGTGCTAGGATTGCAGGCATGAGCCACTGCACCTGGCCAGGATAAAATTTTTATTTTGAGTATTAAGCATCAATTTGCCCCTTCTAGTCCCAGCTACACTGGAGGCTGAGGTTGGGAGGATCATTTGAGCCCAGGAGACAGAGGTTGTGGTGAGCTGTGATCATGCCACTGCACTCCAGCTTGGGCAACAGAGCGAGATCCTGTCTCAAAATTTTTTTCTTCCCTACAAAATCATCCACACAGGCCATTTTGGTGAAACGTTGCACAGAATTGTATTACAGTCTCTTGGAGATGTGGCTGGATGTTACTCTAATGGCCATGGGGATACTTGAAAGAGCAGAGGAAAGATTAGATCTCTCCAATAATTCAGGCCAGGGTTGGAGACATGAGTAGAATGAGATAAACCAAAGACATACGTTTTGGGAAGTGAAGCAGAAGAAGCTGATCTGAGCCGGGCGTGGTGGCTCACACCTGTAATCCCAGCACTTTGAGAGGCCGAGGTGGGTGGATTACCTGAGGTCGGGAGTTCAAGACCAGCATGGTCAACATGGTGAAATCCCATCTCTACTAAAAATACAAAAATTGGCGTGTGCCTGTAATCCCAGCTGCTTGGGAGGCTGAGGCAGGAGAATTGCTTGAACCCGGGAGGTGGAGGCTGCAGTGAGGTGAGATCACGCCATTGCACTCCAGCCTGGGTGACAGAGTGAAACTGTCCCCCCAAAAAAAAAAAAAAAAAAAAAAAGCTGATAGGTTATACTCTGTCCTCCCAGAAGAATGACTTTTCCCACGTTTTTCACAGGTTGGGAGGTCACTGTGCCACCTCGGAGCAGTGGGTTGATTTCTTCTATGTCCTCAAAGCCAACCAGTCCCTGAGGCACCTGCACCTCTCAGCCAGTGTGCTCCTGGACGAGGGTGCCAAGTTGCTGTACAAGACGATGACACACCCAAAACACTTCCTACAGATGTTGTCGTAAGTCTCCTCTTCCCATGGCCAGCTCCGGTTTAGCTCTGGGGCCATAGAAGAGAAAGGGTAACACCTGACTTGCTGGGCCACCCACGTGGCACCTCTCGCTGACATAAACACCTGCTTCAGGCTGGGCATGGTGGCTCTGCCTGTAATCTCAGCACTTTGGGAGGCTGAGGTGGGCGGATCATCTGAGTTCAGGAGTTCGAGACCAACCTGGCCAACATGGCGAAACCCCGTCTCTATTAAAAATACAAAAAAAACAGGGTGGGTGTGGTGGCTCACGCCTGTAATCTCAGCACTTTGGGAGACCAAGGTGGGCGGATCACGAGGCCAAGAGATCGAGACCATCCTGGCTAACATGGTGAAACCCCATCTCTACTAAAAAATACAAAAAATTAGCCGGGTGCGGTGGCGGGCGCCTGTAGTCCCAGCTACTCGGGAGACTAAGGCAGGAGAATGGTGTGAACCCAGGAGGCAGAGCTTGGCAGTGAGCCGAGATAGCGCCAATGTACTCCAGCCTGGGCGACAGAGCGAGACTCTGTCTCAAAACAAAACAACAAAAAAAACCAGCCAGACGTGATGGTGCACATCTGTAATCCCAGCTACTCAGGAGGCTGAGCCAGGAGAATTGCCTGAAACTGGGAGGTGGAAGTTGCAGTGAGTTGAGATCGTGCCATTGCCCTCCAGCCTAGGTGACAGAGCAAGAGACTCCATCTCAAAAACAAACAACACCTGTGTCCTGTGATGGCTCCAGGTGGACTGCTACATCTTGGCCTTCTCGCATTTCTGGTCTTTCGTGGCTGTGATGACTTGCACAGGACAGGGGGCAGGGGATGAACAGGGAGGGCTGAAGCTGAGGACCTTAGCATGTGGATATCGCCAAGCAGGTTGGAGTTGTGGAAATGTTCTCATCCTTTTACCATTTGTTTCATACTTTTGCAGGTTAGAAAACTGTCGTCTTACAGAAGCCAGCTGCAAGGACCTTGCTGCTGTCTTGGTTGTCAGCCAGCAGCTGACAAACCTGTGCTTGGCCAAGAACCCCATCGGGGATACAGGGGTGAAGTTTCTGTGTGAGGGCTTGAGTTACCCCGAGTGTAAACTGCAGGCCTTGGTGTAAGTCTCTGCTGGCTCTGTGTGTTTGTGTGTGCGTGCGTGCGCATGTGTGCATGCAAGTGAATTCAAGCAGGAGAGAGAAGAAAGTACTGGTTAATTCATTTCAAATGTAACTTTTAAGAACTTGATAAGAATTAAAGAATAGGCAGAGGCCAGGCACGGTGGCTCACGCCTGTAATCCCAGCACTTTGGGAGGCCGAGGCGGGTGGATCACGAGGTCAGGAGATCAAGACCATCCTGGCTAACATGGTGAAACCCCGTATCCACTAAAAATACCAAAAATTAGCCGGGCATGGTGGTGGGTGCCTGTAGTCCCAGCTACTTGGGAGGCTGAGACAGGAGAATGGCATAAACCCGGAAGGGGTAGGTTGCAGCAAGCCAAGATCTCACCACTGCACTCCAGCCTGGGTGACAGAGCGAGACTCTGTCTCAAAAACAACAAAAACAGGCAGATACAGGTAGAAGCATGCTAATATTTGCATGTCTGCAGAACCTCTTCCTGCTACGAAGGAAGATTTGAGATGGGCAATTGGTTCTTGGATCTGATGCTTTGTGTGTGTTCTTTCAAATTCATATGACAAAGCACTGCCTGCTATTGGAGGTAGATTAAGTTACATGGTAGGGCCAGTGACACCTTTTGTAAAATTTTTATTTCCATAGGTTATTGGGGAACAGGTGGTGAATGGCGGGCAAATCACCTAGGGTTCGAGACCAACCCGGCCAACATGGTGAAAACCCGTCTCTACTAAAAAATACAAAAATTAACCAGGCTTGGTGGTGGGTGCCTGTAGTACCAGCTACTCAGAAGGCTGAGGTAGGAGAATCGCTTGAATTCGGAGGCAGAGGCTGCAGTGAGCTGAGATCGCACCACCGCACTCCAACCTGGGCAACAGAGCGAGACTCCGTCTCAAGAAAAAAAAAAAACTCAACCAAAAAACCTTATTTATAAAAACCTAGGTAGCAGGTTGGAATTGACCCATGAATTGTTGTTGGCTGAATCTTGTTACATGGGTAGAAGCCCGGCCTGAGTTACCTGTTCACATTAAGATCGTGGTTAGAACAATATTCAAGAGATTACGTAGGGTCGAAGACCTATTCCTGTTCGGAAATTCTAGCTAGTGTTCATTTCTGAGATTTTTTTTTTTTTTTTCATGGAGTCTCACTCTGTCACCCAGGCTGGAATGCAGTGGTGCGATCTTGGCTCACTGCAACCTCTGGTTCCTGGGTTCAAGTAATTCTCCTACCTCAGCCTCCTGAGTAGCTAGGATTACAGGCATGCACCACCACACCCGGCTAATTTTTGTGTGTATGTATATGTGTGTCTCTGTGTGTGTGTGTGTGTGTGTGTGTGTGTGTATATATATATATATATATATTTTTTTTTTTTTTTTTTGGAGACAGAGTTTCACTCTTGTTGC
The DNA here is from genome assembly GCF_043159975.1 of Macaca nemestrina. Lineage (NCBI taxonomy): Eukaryota > Metazoa > Chordata > Mammalia > Primates > Cercopithecidae > Macaca > Macaca nemestrina. The sequence goes on along the minus strand of NC_092144.1, from coordinate 65,157,311 downwards.
CCAGGCTGGAGTGCAATGCCGTGATCACTGCTTACCACAACCTTCGTCTCCCAAGTTCAAGCAATTCTCCTGCCTCAGACCCCCGAGTAGCTGGGATTACAGGCATGGGCCACCACACCCAGCTAATTTTGTATTTTTAGTAGAGATGGAATTTCTCCATGTCGGTCAGGCTGGTCTCGAACTCCCGACCTCAGGTGATCTGCCTGTCTCAGCCTCCCAAAGTGCTGGGATTACAGGCTTGAGCCACTGTGTCTGGACCAATGTTTGTATTTTTGTATTTTTTTTTTAAGTAGAAATGGGATTTCACCATGTTGGCCAGGCTGGTCTTGAACTCCTGAGCTCAAGTGATCTGCCCGTCTCGGCCTCCCACTGCTGGGATTATAGGCATGAGCCACTGCACTGGGCCCATTTACATGCTTTTATGTACGAGCCCACCTGGAAGTAGATAGCTCAAGGTGGAAGGTATCCAGTGCTGGAAATAACTACGTCACAAGGCATTAGCCAGACGGATAACGGGCTTCTCTTCCTTTGATTATCCTGCAGGTTACAGCAATGCAGCATAACCAAGCGTGGCTGTAGATATCTCTCAGAGGCACTCCAAGAAGCCTGCAGCCTCACAAACCTGGACTTGAGTCTGAACCAGATAGCTCGTGGATTGTGGATTCTCTGTCAGGCGTTAGAGAATCCAAACTGTAACCTAAAACACCTACGGTAGGCAATTTCCTTTTTCTTTTTTCTTTCTTTTTTTTTTTTTTTTGAGACAGGGTCTTGCTCCGTCCCCCAGGCTGGAGTGCAGTGGTGTGATCACGGCTCACTGCGGCTTCAGTCTTCCAGACTTGATCGGTCCTCCCACCTCAGCCTCCTGAGTAGCTGGGACTACAGGCATGTATTACCATGGCCAGCTAACTTTTTTCTGTAGAGATGAGGTCTTGTCATCTTTTCCAGGCTGGTTTTGAACTCGGAGACTCAAGGAATCCTCCCACTTCGGCCTCCCAACGTGCTAGGATTACAGGCATGAGCCATCACGCCCGGCCTCGTTTTTAAAGTTTTTCAAAATCTGGAAATCCTTAATTTCTGTTTTATTTATTTATTTATTTATTTGACACAGAGTCTCGCTCTGTCGCCCAGGCTGGAGTGCAATGGCATGATCTTGGCTCACTGCAACCTCCACCTCCCAGGTTCAAGTGATTCTCCTGCCTCAGCCTCCTGGGTAGCTGGGACTACAGATGCCCGCCACCACGCCCAGCTAATTTTTTGTATTTTTAGTAGAGATGGGGTTTCACTGTGTTAGCCAGGATGGTCTCGATCTCCTGACCTCATGATCCGCCTGTCTTGGCCTCCCAAAGTGCTGGGATTACAGGCGTGAGCCACCACGCCCGGTCAATTTCTATGTTTTCAGTATCTCAGACTGTATCACTTTGGATCCAGTTTTAAGAGCAAACCCCTCCAGAAACTGAATATAGGTGGGTGGGCACTTCCAAAGTCATGTAGAGAGCCTGGAGAAGTGAAATATAGGTGAGAATGGCCCCCAGTGACCTGGACTTCAGGAACATTGCTGCTTCTGCTGGGATCCAGTAATCAGGAAGCCGTGAGCCTGCCCCAGCTCATAAACCAGGGAACTGGAGATGGGATACCACCCCAGGAAATGCAAAGCCTCCACAAATGGAACAGTGAGCTGTTTATCACTTCTCTCTCCGAAGTTTGTCAGTTGCATCCTTGGATGCACCCTATTTTCCAACTAGAATCTGCAATCCTAATGAGAAGAGAATCTGCATCATGACATTACTACTTACCTTTGCTGTAGAGACAAGAAAAAAACACCAGAACACAGGGTACTTTTTTTCTTTTTTGAGACGGAGTCTCGCTCTGTCACCCAGACCGGAGTGCAGTGGTGCCATCTTGGCTCACTGCAACCTCAGCCTCCAAGGTTCAAGCGATTCTCCTGCCTCAGCTAAGTAGCTAGGATTACAGGGGTGCACCACCATGCCCAGCTAATTTTTGTATTTTTAGTAGAGACCAGGTTTCACCATGTTGGCCGGGCTGGTCTCCAACTCCTGACCTCAAGTGATTCCCCCTGCCTCAGCCTCCCAAAGTACTGGGATTACAGGCATGAGCCACTGTTCCTGTCCTCCTGAAATTTCTTAACCCATCACCCTGAGGAACATTTCAAGCTGCAAGCCAGACCATGATACCTTACTATTTCCAAAGACTCAAAAGCTCAGTGCAAATAAAGGAGTGGATCACCTGGTGGCTTGTGCCTGTAATCCTAGATTCTCCAGAGGCTGGGGCAGGAGAATCACTTGAACCTGGGAGGTGGAAGTTGCAGTGAGCTGAGATCACGTCATTGCACTCCAGCCTGGGCAACAAGAGCGAAACTGTCTTAAAAAAAAAATCTAAGGCTTTTACCGTGGCCTACAGGGCCTTATGGTCTCGTCTTATCAGTTATGAGCCAAAATCATTCTACTTTCTTACTAGCTCAGTATTTTATTGACAAGATTCCTTCCCTCAATTAGCAGGCTGGTTCACGATCTAACATCCTTCAGTTTTTTCCCTCATATCACTTTCCCAGAGAGAACTTAAATGACTGGCATAAATCTAGCCAGTGCCTCTCTGGTTGACTTACCTCTACCCTGTTTATTTTAATACCATCATCCATTGTCTGCAATAAAACACATCCGGATGTCTGCTGTCTGCTGTCACTAAAATAAACTCTGAGGATTTCTTCATCTCACTCCTCTCTGCATTTCCTCAGTACTGGATTCCCAGCACAAATGTTCTTTTTTTTTTTTTTTTTTTTTTGAGACCGAGTCTCACTCTTCCACCCAAGCTGCAGTGTAGTGGTGATATGTCGGCTCACTACAACCTCTGCCTCCTGGGTTCAAGCAATTCTCCTGCCTCAGCCTCTCGAGTAGTTGGAATGACAGGTGGCAACACCATACCTGGCTAATTTTTGTATTTTCGTTTTATGTATTTATTTATGAGATGGAGTTTCACTCTGTTGCCCAGGCTGGAGTGCAGTGGCACGATCTTGGCTCACTGCAACCTCTGCCTCCCAGGCTCCAGTGATTCTTGTGCCTCACCTTCCCAAGTAGCTGGCATTAAAGGCACTCACCACCATGTGTGGCTAATTTTTTGTAGAGATGGGGTTTCACCATGTTGGCCTGGCTGGTCTCAAACTCCTGAACTCAGGTGATCCACCTTCCTTAGCCTCCCAAGGTGCTGGGATTACAGGTGCCTGCCTCCACACCCTGCCTCATCTTTGCATTTTTAATAGAGATGGGGTTTGACCATGTTGGCAAGGCTGGTTTCGAGCTCCTGGCCTCAAGTGATCCACCTGCCTTGGCCTCTTGAAGTGTTGGGATTACAGACATGAGCCATGGCATCTGGCCACTACCTGCTCAGTGAATGCACGGGTTTCCATGTTCTTCCTCAACAGCCTCTGGAGCTGCTCCCTCATGCCTTTCTATTGTCAGCATCTTGGATCTGCTCTCATCAGCAATCAGAAGCTTGAAACTCTGGACCTGGGCCAGAATCATTTGTGGAAGAGTGGCATAATTCAGCTCTTTAGGGTTCTAAGACAAAGAACTGGATCCTTGAAGACACTCAGGTATGGCTTTTTTTTTTTTTTTTTTTTTGACATGGAGTCTTGCTCTGTCACCCAGGCCGGAGTGCAGTGGCGCGATCTTGGCTCACTGCAACCTCCGCCTCCCAAGTTCAAGCAATTCTCCTGCCTCAGCCTCCTGAGTAGCTGGGCCTACAGGCACGCCAGCATGTCCAGCTAATATTTCTATTTTTTTCTTTTTTTTTTTTTTTTTTTGAGACGGAGTTTCGCTCTTGTAGCCCAGGCTGGAGTGCAGTGGTGCGATCTCAGCTCACTGCAAGCTCCGCTCCCTGGGTTCAAGTGATTTTCCTGCCTCAGCCTCCTGAGTAGCTGGGATTACAGTCGCTTGCCACCACGCCCGACTAATTTTTGTACTTTTAGTAGAGACAGGGTTTCACCATATTGGCCAGGCTGGTCTTGAGCTCCTGACCTCAGGTGATCTGCCTGCCTTGGCCTTCCAAAGTGCTGGAGTTACAGGCATGAGCCACTGCACCTGGCCAATTTTTGTAGTTTTCAGTAGAAACAGGGTTTCACTATGTTGGTCAGGTTGGTCTCAAACTCCCAACCTCAGGTGATCCACCTGCCTCAGCCCCTCAAAGTGCTGGGATTACAGGTGTGAGCCAACACACCCAGCCCTGGGATGGCTGTTTCACATGGTGAATTTCCCATGCAGAGAAGAGTGGTTTTTTGGGAGTGGGTGCGCTGTTTGTAGGAATCAACTTAAGGCATCTTTCTATAGCACACTCCTAGCTTAGGAGATAATTTAAAAATTAGATACTTCTGTAAAATGCTCTGTGAATTGAATATTGTCCAACATTCCCCCCAAACACTTAGTACTTGGCATACTGACAGTTTAAATCATCCTGGAGTACAGACTGGAAGCTTGAGTGTATGTGTGTGCATGAGTGTACACACGCACACACACCCCCCTCATCGCTACATCCAAAAATAGGTAGTTCCCAGAGTTGTCCTGGGTCTTAGCTTTTCAGAAGATCATCCTACAGATGTTCCCTTAATTGTGAACCATGTATATCTTTTCAATGACTTATTTTAATTTTATTTTTTTTTTGAGACGGAGTCTCGCTGTGTCGCCCAGGCTGGAGTGCAGTGGCCAGATCTCAGCTCACTGCAAGCTCCGCCTCCCGGGTTCACGCCATTCTCCCGCCTCAGCCTCCTGAGTAGCTGGGACTACAGGCGCCCGCCACCTCGCCTGGCTAGTTTTTTGTATTTTTTAGTAGAGACGGGGTTTCACCGTGTTAGCCAGGATGGTCTCGATCTCCTGACCTTGCGATCTGCCCGTCTCGGCCTCCCAGAGTGCTGGGGTTACAGGCTTGAGCCACCACATCAATGACTTATTTTAACATAATCTACCTCAGTTTCTTGCCTTTTTCTTTTTCCCTTTCCCCTTTCCTCTTACCCTTTTCCCTTTTCTGTCCTTTCCTTTTCTTTATTTATTTTTTTATTTTTTTTGTTTTTTGAGTCGGAGTCTCGCTCTGTCGCCCAGGCTGGAGTGCAGTGGCGCGATCTCGGCTCACTGCAAGCTCGGCCTCCTGGGTTTACGCCATTCTCCTGCCTCAGCCTCCTGAGTAGCTGGGACTACAGGCGCCCGCCACCGCGCCCGGCTAATTTTTTGTATTTTTAGTAGAGACGGGGTTTCACCGTGGTCTCGATCTGCTGACCTTGTGATCCGCCCGCCTCGGCCTCCCAAAGTGCTGGGATTACAGGCGTGAGCCACCGCTCCCGGCCCTTTTCCTTTTCTTGAGACAATGTTTTGCTCTGCTGTACTATGTAGCTATGTTGCCAAGGCTGTTCTCAAACTCCTGGCTTCGAGCGATCCTCCTGTCTTGGCCTCACAAAGCACTAGGATTATAGGCGTGAGCCACTGTGCACAGCCCACTTGTCTTGTTCAAGAGTTTAGTTGTAGAGATGATACGCATTTAAACTGCTTAACGATGTCTAGTGTTCCATTATTGGAACGCTAAGCATGTGGGAGTTATTTATATCCTGCTCAAGGTCATTGCCAAGGTACGATTTTTCACACATGTCTGCAGTTCAAATAATTGTAACCTCTGGCATAAATGGGTTAAGATTTTAGGGGTATATATGAAAGTTCAGCTATACAGTGTCATGCTTCTCTTGCTAGTGGGACCATGGTCTGTAATGCCACCAAGGACTATTGGTGACAAATCTCTAATCCTGTGGTCTCTTATGTCATATGTTTTGGATGTTATTTCTGTTCTCATTCCTCAGTTCCTCCTCTGGGAGGCCCAGGTGGGAGGATTGTTTGAGGCCAGGAGTTTGAGACCAGCCTGGGCAACATAGCAAGCCAGTGCCTCTACAATGACCACCCCTCATGTTCACATGCACAGGGTTGCATGCTGCTATCATGTTAGAGCCACGTTTGCTATGATTAACCCTGGGGTTCACTCTGGCATTCTCTTAGTTCTACTGAAGGTTTGATTTGCCACTAGTTTTTATTTATCTATTTGGAGAAGGAGTCTTTTTCTTGTTTGTTTGTTTGAGACAGAGTCTCGCTCTGTTGCCCAGGCTGGAGTGCAGTGGTGCAATTTTAGCTCACTACAACCTCTGCCTCCCGGGTTCAAGCAATTCTCCTGCCTCAGCCTCCTGAGTAGTTGGGATTACAGGCGCGTGCCAGCGTGCCCGGCTAATTTTTGTATTTATTTTATTTTACTTTTTTGAGACGGAGTTTCACTCTTGTTGCCCAGGCTGCAGGGCAATGGTGCGATCTCTGCTCACTGCAACCTCAGCCTCCCAGGTTCAAGCTATTCTTCTGCCTCAGCCTCCTGAGTAGCTGGGATTGTGAGCATGGGCCACCATGCCTGGCTAATTTTTTTGTATTGTTAGTAGAGATGGTGTTTCTCCATGTTGGTCAGGCTGGTCTTGAACTCCCAATCTCAGGTGATCTGCCTGCCTTGGCCTCCCAAAGTGCTGGGATTACAGGCGTGAGCCATCATGCTTGGCCAGTTTTTGTATTTTTAGTAGAGATAGGGTTTTGCCATGTTGGCCAGGTTGTTCTCAAACTCCTGACCTCATGATCTGCCTGCCTTGACCTCCCAAAGTGCTAGGATTACAGGCGTGAGCCACTGCGCCCGGCCAAGGAGACAGAGTCTTGCTCTGTCACCCGGGTTGCAGTACAGTGGCATGATATTGGCTCACTGCAACGTCCACCTCCCAGGTTCAAAGTGATTCTCATGTCTCAGCCTCCTGAGTAGCTGGTATTTCAGGTGTCTGCCACCACAACCAGCTAATTTTTGTATTTTTAGTACAGACGGGTTTTCACTATGTTGGCCAGGCTGGTCTCGAACTCCTGACCTCAGGTGATCTGCCCGCCTCAGTCTCCCAAAGTGCTGGGATTATAGGCATGAGCCACCATGCCCCGGCCTGATTATCTAGTTTTCAAGTTTATTTTTTTAAAGACATGTTTTACTGTGTTACCCAGGCTGGAGTGCAGTAGGGCAATCTCTATCTTGTTGCAACCTCCGCCTCCTGGGCTCAAGTGATCCTCCTGCCTCAGCCTCCCGAGTAGCTGGGACTATAGGCATGCATCACCATTCCTGCCTAACTTTTTGTATTTTTGGTAGAGACAGGGTTTTGCTGTGTTGCCCAGGCTGGTCTTGAACTGCTGAGCTCAAGCAATCTGCCAGCCTTGGCCTCCCAAAGTGCTGGGACTACAGGTGTGAGACACCGTGCCTGGCCATAATCTTTTTTCTTAGATTTACAAGGATCCCCATTGTGTGGGTCTAAATTTCTTTTTAGAAAATGTTTCTGGCTGGGTGCTGTGGCTCACATCTGTAATCCCATGGCTTTGGGAGGCCGAGGTGGACGGATCACTCGAGGCCAGAAGTTCGAGACCAGCCTGGCTAACATGTTGAAACGCCGCCTCTACTGTAAATACAAAACTTAGCCAAGCGTGATGGTGCACACCTGTAATCCCTGTTACTCAGGAGGCTAAGGCATGAGAGTCGCTTGAACCTGGGACCTGGAGGTTGCAGAGAGCCAGGATGGCGCCATTGCACCCCAGCCTGGGCAACAGAGCAGAGCCAGACCCTGTCCCCCCAAAAAATCCCAAAAACGTTTCCTGCTTTGAGTGTTTGAAGACAGATGTTCAGGCATCCTGGGTAGTTGAGAATGAATTTCTTGGGACAATGAAACTACAGGCACCCTGGGAACATTTGTGTTCTCTGATCCCTGCAGGTTGAAGACCTATGAAACTAATTTGGAAATCAAGAAGCTGTTGGAGGAAGTGAAAGAAAAGAATCCTAAGCTGACAATTGATTGCAATGCTTCCGGGGCAACGGCACCTGCGTGCTGTGACTTTTTTTGCTGAGCAGCCTGGGATCGCTCTACGAATTACACAGGAAGCGGGAATCTGGTCTCCAAGATATTTTGTGAATGAAGGTCAGAGGGTCACGTGTTAACACTAGAGTCTGTGTCAAGATGTCGAATTTGACACTGGTTTTCTCGCTGTTTGTGGGAGATTCTGCACAAGTCACACACCCCCTTCACATCACACTACGCACCTTCTCACAGGGATAATAAAGTGAGCACTCTCGTTGCAGCTGCGTTTATTGACATGCTCAAGGGTAAACCTGCCATAAACATGCTACTCTGTACTTAGTCTAGGAAGAAGTATTGCTGAGAAGTTCAGGGATGATTCTGTTGATTCTTCTATTTCTTTTCTTCCCTAACTCAGGCACCCCTTGGTCTAGTTTACTAACTGTCTGGTTGCATCTATGTGATCAGTGTGTCTTTGTGACTTACTTGATCATATCCTAACCCACGTGTTGACAAACGGGCCAGATAGTTAATATGCTTGGCACCGTGGGCCCCGTGGTCTCTCATCAGCTCTCAGCTGTGCCTTTGTACACGGAAGCAGTGCAGATGATCCGTGCCAAGGGCCTGGCTCACACCTGCGGAGGCTTCCCAGAAACAGCTTGAGGGCCACGGGCAGCCAACCCTGTTCTAATCCATCCTGTTACCCACGAAACAAGCTTCCAGGCACTGTTGCCTTTAATTCAGAAGATGGCCTTGCCTCACACTGGCTCTGCCTGGCTCCGACGGGCCCGCTCCTACTTTCTGTGTGTGTGTGTGTGTGTCTCTCTCTGTTTCTCTGTATCTCTTTTTGTCTCTCTCTCTCTGTGTCTCTATCGCTGTTTCTGTGTGTGTGTCTGTCTCTTTGTGTGTCTCTGTGTGTCTGTCTCTGGGCGTTTCTGTGTCTCTGTCTCTGTCTTTGTGTCTCTCTGGCTGTCTCTTTTTTTTCTTTTTTTTGAGATGGAGTTTCTCTCTGTTGCCCATGCTGGAGTGCAATGGCGTGATCTCGACTCACTGCAACCTCCGCCTCCTGGGTTCAAGAGATTCTCCTGCCTCAGACTTCCGAGTAGCTGGAATTACAGGCATGTGCCACCATGCTGGGCTAATTTTTTGTAGTCTTTCTAGAGGGTTTCACAACGTTGGGCAGGCTGTTCTCGAACTCCTGACCTCAGGTGATCCACCCGCCTCGGCCTCCCAGAGTGCTGGGATCACAGGTGTGAGTCGCCGCGCCCAGCCTGTCTGTCTGTTTCTGTGTGAGTCTGTGTGGCTGTCTCTGGGAGTCTCTGTATGTCTCTGTCTCTCGCCTCCCCGGTTCTCTGCTTCCCATTGCCATGGCAAACACAGCTTTTCCACACCCTGTATTTGGTCATTCATATAAAATGCATAGAAGCCACTCCACAATTTTCCTTAAGAATGAAAAGTTGTCAGGCCGGGCGCAGTGGCTCACGCCTGTGATTCCAGCACTTTGGCATGCCGAGGCGGGTGGATCACCTGAGGTTGGGAGTTCGAGACCAGCCTGAACATGAAGAAACCCTGTCTCTACTAACAATACAAAATTAGCTGTCTCTACTAACAATACAAAATTACAGTGATCTCAGCTCACTGTAACCTCCATCTCCCAGGTTCAAGTGATTCTCATGCCTCAGCCTCCCGTATCTGGGATTACGTGTGCCTGCTACCACCCCCAGTTAATTTTTATGTTTTTAGTAGAGATGGGGTTTCACCATGTTGGCCAGGTTGGTCTCAAACTCCTGACCTCAGGTGACCCACCTGCCTCGGCCTCCCAAAGTGTTGGGATTACAGGCGTGAGCCACTGTGCCCAGTCAAGATAGTGGTGTTGCTCTGTTGCTCACAGCCAGGTTGGAGTGCAATGGTGCAATCTTAGCTCATGGCAGCCTTGAACTCCCGGGTCAAGCGATCCTCCCACCTGAGCCTCCTGAGTAAGTAGCTGGGATTACAGGTGTGTGCCAAACATGCCTGGCTAACTTTAAAATGTTTTATAGAGATGGGGTCTTGCTGTATTGACCAGGCTGGTCTTGAACTCCTGATCTCAAGTTATCCCCTTGCCTCAGCCTCCCAAAGTGCTGGGATTACACGTGTGAGCTGCCACACTGGGCTCTTACCCACTTATAAGTAATAAACACAGAACTCCTAAAGTGCTGTGATTACAGGCGTGAGCCACGGTGCCTGGCCAGCATTAATTACCTCTGAAAAGCCCTGTGTCCAAATAGAATCACACCTGGGGCTAGGGCTTGTATGTGAAGTTTGGCGGGACCAATTCAGACCGTGGCAAGGACTGTCTTGTGTGCCACATGATGCATAGCAGCACACCTGGACTTTGCCCAGGAGACACCATGAGCCTGAGCCTGAACCTGCCCCCACTGCAACTCATGACAACCGAAAAGCTCTCAGGATGTGGCCAGATGTCCCCATGGGGGCAAAGTCACCCCAACTTAAGAATGGCTGGCTCCTTTGGGAGGCTGAGGCGGGAGGATCAAGAGGTCAGGAGATCGAGACCATCCTGGTTAACACGGTGAAACCCCGTCTCTACTAAAAATACAAAAAATTAGCCGGGCGCGGTGGCGGGTGCCTGTGGTCCCAGCTACTTGGGAGGCTGAGGCAGGAGAATGGCGTGAACCCAGGAGAATGGCGTGAACCCAGGAGGTGGAGCTTGCGGTGAGCTGAGATGGTGCCACTGCACTCCAGCCTGGGCGACAGAGCGAGACTCCATCTGAAAAAAAAAAAATAAAAAAGAATGTCTGACTCAACAATTAACAATTGCAAAGATGTGGAACCAATGGAAGTGCCCATTGACTAACAAGCAGGTAAAATGTATCTATACGTCATGGAATACTATTCGGCCATTAGAAGGAAGGAAATAATGTCATTTGCAGCCACTGGGATGGAGCTGGAGGCCATTATTCTAAGTGAAGTAACCCAGGAGTAGAAAACCAAAATCCGTATGTTCTCACCACTGCATGCATTCCATCCTGGGCGACACAGCGAGACTGTAATTTATTTATTTTTTTAATTTTGAGGAGGACTCTCAATCTCACCCAGGCTGGAGAGTAGTGGCACGATCTCGGTTCATTGCAACCTCTGCCTCCCGGGTTCCAGCGATTCTCCTGCCTCAGCCTCCCGCGTAGCTGGGACTGGCTCTGGTGGTGGGGGTGCCGGTAAACCTGTTGGTGCCGGTAAAACTGTCAGAAAACGAGTCGCAAGAAGTGTCCGAGAGGGCCAGCGAGGTGACACCTTTGAGGAGGAAGTGGTCAACGTGTGAAATACAACGATGGAGAAGCAATAATGAGAAGTACTGAGCAGGGTCACTGTGTTCCAGGAAGCTCATCAGGGTTGGTCACACACACAGCTTCAGAGGAAGTGTGGGCAGAGAAGCCGGTTTCCAGCAGGTGGGGACCACACGTGAGAGGTCAGAACAAAGGCTGCCAGTGTGGGTTATGTCTTAGGGAATGTGGCCCCCAGAGCCACGGACCAGTGAGGGTCAGTGGGAGTGGGTCTCCTGGCTGGGCGCAGTGGCTCAGTAATCCCAGCTACTCTGGAGGCTGAGGCAGGAGAATCGCTTGAACCCGGGAAGCGGAGGTTGCAGTGATCCGAGATGGCAGCACTGCACTCCAGCCTGGGCGTGCAGAGCGAGACTCCGTCTTAAAAAAATAAAAAAGAGTGGTTGATCTAGAAGCAAGACTAGGTGGCGGTTACCGGTGGCGGTTACCAGGGCCTGGGCGTGGCAGGGGAGGAAGATGTTGGTCAAAAGGCACAAGTAGCTGGGCGTGGTGGCTCCTGTCTGTCATCCCAGCACTTTGGGAGGCCAAGGTGGGTGGATTACCTGGGGTCGGGAGTTCGAGACCAACATGGAGAAACCGTCTCTACTAAAAATACGAAAATTAGCTGGGCGTGGTGGCATGCACTTGTAATCCCAGCTACTGAGGAGGCCGAGGCGGGAGAACTGCTTGAACCCGAGAGGCAGAGGTTGCAGTGAGCTGAGATCGCGCCACAGAACTCCAGCCTGAGAGAGAGAGACTTGATCTCAAAAAAAAAAAGTATTCAGTTATAAGATGAGTTACTTCTGGGGATCCAACGTTACACGATGGCGATTATGGTTAACACGAGCAGGTTTTAAATGTCCTTACCCCTGTTACCAGCTGAAGGTGTGAAGTCCTGGGTCCTTGGTGGTGTGAACAAAGCATGGGTCGTGATACACACACCTAGCAAAGCAGCAGAAGTTTATTAAGCACAGGATTACACTCGGAGAGGGGAGAGCAGGTGGACCTCTGCAAAATGAGATCGGCGTCAGTTTGCTGTACTTCGGGTCTTTTTTTTCCTAATTAGGGATATACAACCATTTATTGACCACTGTTCACCAGTATTTACAATAAAGTAAACCATATACAGTTGAATAACACTCAGACTACCACAAAGTTGTGTTTCCTGGCTTTTGCTGAACCAGTAAAGCAAATACTGAAAAGATTCAGCCTACACTTTTTTTTTTTTTGAGATGGAGTCTCGCTTTGTCACCAGGCCGGAGTGCAGTGGCGCGATCTCAGCTCACCGCGACCTCCACCTCCCAGGTTCAAGCGATTCTCCTGCCTCAGCCTTCTGAGTAGCTGGGATGACAGGTGTCTACATGTAAGGAATGAGTTGGGGTAAAGAAAAAATATGCAAGTCAGCAGTTTGTCTTTTTGTTTATCGATTTATTTAGAGATGGAGTCTCGCTCTGTTACCAGGCTGGAGTGCAGTGGCGTGAGCTCGGCTCACCGCAACCTCCACCTCCCAGGTTCAAGCGATTCTTCTGCCTCAGCCTCCCGAGTAGCTGAGATTACGGGTGCGAGACACTGCGCCCGGCTAATATGTTGTATTTTTAGTAGAGACGGGGTTTCATCGTGTTGCCAGGTTGATATTTAACGGGAAAATCAGATTTAGAGAATAAATTTGACTGGCATGAGGCACCAGAATAATGGGAGGGTGTGGGGCCCATGTGGTGAGTATGTAAATGGATTGATAAGTAGAAGTTCTCAGGGAAGAAAGCGATGGTGGTGTCCAGACAGCATTTAAAGGCCCCTAGTGAGAAGTCTCAAGTTGCAGGCTGTGCCACAGCCCCCGTATATACATTCCTTCATTTGACATATATTTCCTGAGAACCCCTTTAGAGTTGCCGGAGCTGTGAACGCAGCCACTAAATCTGACATAGATCAATTCACACGAGTTCACGGCGGAGACAGGAAAATGGACATGCATGCCAAATCAGGGTTCAGGTGCTGTTACAAGGAATTAGCAGGTGCTTTGGGATGAGAAAAGTGTCTTGGCCAGGCATGGTGGCTCACACCTGTAATCCCAGCACTTTGGGAGGCCAAGGCAGGGTGATCACCTGAGCTCAGGAGTTCAAGACCACCCAGGGCAACATGATGAAACCCCATCTCTTCTAAAAACACACAAAAAATTAACTGGGTGTGGTGGCGCATGCCTCTAGTCCCAGCTACTTGGGAGGCTGAGCAAAGAGAATCGCTTGAGCCCCAGAGGCAAAGGTTGCAGTGAGCTGAGATTGAACCACTGCACTCCAGCTTGGGCTACACAGTGAGACTCCGTCTCAAAAAAAACAAAAAAAAAAAAGTGCTGTCTGCGTGAAGTCAGTTATGGAAACTCTCTTGGAGGAAATGGTATCTATGCAGAGCCCTCAAGAATAAGGCAAGGTATGGATAAAGAAGAGAGAACGGTGGCCAGGCGTGGTGGCTCCCACCTGTCATTCCAGCACTTTGGGAGGCCGAGGCTGGTGGATCACCTGAAGTCAGGGGTTCGAGACCAGCCTGGCCAACATGATGAAACCCCATTTCTACTAAAAATACAAAAATTAACCAGGCGTGGTGGTGCATGCCTGTAGTCCCAGCTATTCAGGAGGCTGAGGCAGGAGAATCGCTTGAACCCTGGAGGTGGAGGTGGCAGTGAGCTGAGATCACGCCACTGCACTCCATCCTGGGCAACAACAGTGAACCTCTGTCCCAACAAAACAAAAACAAAAACAAAAAAAAAAGAAGATGGAATTCTGTGGTGCTTTGGGGTAGGAGGAATTGGGGCGTGGTTGGGATGCAGCCAGGACTCATTATTATTTTTTCTTTTATTTTTTTTGAGACAGTCTTGCTCTATCACCCAGGATGGAGTGCAGTGGTGTGATCTCGGCTCACTGCAGCATCTGCTTTCTGGGTTCAAGTGATTCTCCTGCCTCAGCCTCCTGAGTAGCTGAGATCACAGACAAGTCCCACATCATGCCTGGCTAATTTTTGTATTTGTATTTTTATTTTTTGAGACAGAGTCTTGCTCTATCACCCAGGCTGGAGTGCAGTGGTGCGATCTTGGCTCACTGCAGCCTCTGCCTCGCGGGTTCAAGCTATTCTCCTGCCTCAGCCTCCCAAGTAGCTGGGATTACAGGCACACACCACCATACCTGGCTAATTTTTGTATTTTTAGTAGAGATAAGGGTTCATCGTGTTGGCCAGGCTGGTCTCGAACTCCTGACCTCAGGTGATCTGCCCACCTCAGTCTCCCAAAGTGTTGGGATTATGGGCATGAGCCACCGCCCCCGGCAGGATTCACTTATAAAGCTGCTTCTCTATGACTGGCTGTTGCCACAATGCCTCCTGAACCATTCGATACAAACCTATTCTATATTGGTCATTAACTATTTTGAATGGCTTCCTGCAGAGAAAAGGAAGAAAGACCAAAGTAGAAAAAAAAAATATTTCCATGGCCATCCTGTTAAAGAAGAAGAGATCTTTTCAGAAAAGACCAGAGTGCTTAAAAGTATGGTTTGCAGTAAGTGGCACAAAAGTACTTAGAGCCTAGAAGAGACCATAGGATTTGTCTACAAAAGAAATTCAGCGGCTGGGCGCGGCAGCTCATGCCTGTAATCCCAGCCCTTTGGGAGGCCGAGGCGGGGGGATCTCTTGAGATCAGGAGTTCAAGACCCGCCTGACCAACAGGGAGAAACCCCGTCTCTACTAAAAATACAAAATTAGCCAGGCATGGTGGCGCATGCCTGTAATCCCAGCTACTCGGGAGGCTGAGGCAGGAGAATCGCTTGAGCCCAAGGGATGGAGAGGTAGAGGTTGCAGTGAGCCAAAATCACGCCATTGCACTCCAGCCTGGGCAACAAGAGCAAAACTCTGTCTCAAAAAAAAAAAAAAAAAAAAAAAAACCAGAAAGAAACTTAGCATGTAGTTCTCCCACCCTCTGCGTCGTCCGGGATGCTCTGACAAATGGAATGCCAGTGTCCCCTGTCCCCTGTTCCCTGCAGTGACTCCCTCCTCCGTGGGTCTGACACAGAGCTCACGCCACCAAGGCTCAACACCAGCTTTCAGTTCCACCCATGGCCACTGCGTCTCATGGTCATTCTTCAGAGTCTTTGTGTTTGTTCAACCTTCTCCTGCCTTCCCAAGTGGAAGCTCTGCTGGCTTGCTCTCTAGTCCTCTTCCTGCTGAGCCAATCTTCAACCAGGAGACACACTAGAGCCACCAGGACTAGGAAGGCCAGGCCCATCCGAAGGAGATTCTGGGCAGTGTGGTCCCAGAGGGCAAAGTCTGTGGGCAGCAGGAGAACAGGGTGATTGCTGACAGGGATGTAAGGACACCCTCTTTTTTTTTTTTTTGTACACGGAGCCTCAGTCTTGTTGCCCAGGCTGGAGTACAGTGGCACGATCTCGGCTCACTGCAACCTCCACTTCCCGGGTTCAAGCGATTCTCCTGCCTCAGCCACCCAAGTAGCTGGGACTACAGACACGCACCACCATGCCCGGATAATTTTTTCCTATTTTTAGTAGAGATGGGGTTTCGCCATATCGGCCAGACCAGTCTCGAACTCCTGACCTCAGATGATCTGCCCGCCTCGGCCTCCCAAAGGGTTGGGATTACAGGCGTGAGCCACTGCACCTGGCCAAGGACACCCTCTTGTTCCGTTCATCCCGATCTCCTTCCCAGGTCATTACTCTATGCCCAGCTCCTTCCTTCAGAGCCTATGGCCCCAGGTGTCTACTTACCTTTCTGGAGTCCCGTCTCTCTGGTTAAAAGGCAGGTGTCCCAAGAGTCTGCTGATAATAAGGGAAGTGAAGAAAAGAGAATGATGTTGACGTCTTCCGCCCCCGCCCTCCTTCCCTTGGGTCCGCCCCATGGCGTTCTGCAGCTTTGCAAGGTCCTACCCTACCCTGCAAGTCCCAGGAGCTTCATCCAGCAGGTAAAGCGGAAGGATCCACAGATGGACACACCGGAGGAGGAATTCCAGTCTAGAACTCATGAGCATGTATCTTTGCACCAATCATGTCTTCTATTTTTGTTTGTTTGTTTTTTTTTTTTTTGAGATAGAGTCTCGCTCTGTTCCAGCCTCCCGAGTAGCTGGGACTACAGGCACACGCCACCACACCTGGCTAATTTTTTTCGTATTTTTAGTAGAGATGGCGTTTTTGCCAGCCAGGCTGGTCTCGAACTCCCAATCTCAGATGACCTGCCTGCTTTGGCCTCCCAAAGGGCTGGGATTGCAGGCCTTCCAGGCTGGAGCGCAGTGGTGCGATCTCAGCTCACTGCAACCTCAGCCTCCCGAATTAAGCGATCCTCTTGCCTCAGCCCCGAGTAGCTGTAATTACAGCATGTGCCACCATGCCTACCTAATGTTTGTATGTTTAGTAGAGATGGGGTTTCACTGTGTTGGCCAGGCTGGTCTTTTTTTTTTTTTTTTTTTGAGACGGAGTCTCGCTCTGTCGCCCGGGCTGGAGTGCAGTGGCCGGATCTCAGCTCACTGCAAGCTCCGCCTCCGGGGTTTACGCCATTCTCCTGCCTCAGCCTCCCAAGTAACTGGGATTACAGGCGCCCGCCATCTCGCCCGGCTAATTTTTTGTATTTTTAGTAGAGACGGGGTTTCACCGTGTTCGCCAGGATGGTCTCGATCTCCTGACCTCCTGATCCACCCGTCTCGGCCTCCCAAAGTGCTGGGATTACAGGCTTGAGCCACCGCGCCCGGCCGGCCAGGCTGGTCTTGATCTCCTGATCTCAAGTGATCCACCCATCTCTGCCTTCCAAAGTGCTGGGATTACACGCGGGAACCACACGGCCCAGCCCCTGTCTTCTGTGTAAGCCTCATTTTCCTCATTAAGTCATCATTACCTCTTTCCCCTCACAGGTAGTCAAATTCAAAGTCTCACTATTTTTTTTTTCAATGTCCTAACCGTGCAGCCCCAGCCCCATCCCATCCCCACTGTCATTTTCCAAACATCATTTTCAACCCTCCTGGCCTCATAGTTATTATTTTATTACCCCAGTCATCGTCCTGCCCCAGGGCACAGGCAGAGGGCCATTTCCTCTCTCTGGAGCCTCCTTTCTCATACTATGCACTATATATATATATATAATTTTATATATATAATATACACTATATAATATATATATAATATACAGTGTATATTTTATATATATTTTTTGTTTTGTTTTGTTTTGTTTTGTTTTTGTTTTTTTTGTGAGATGGAGTCTCGCTCTGCCACCCAGGCTGGAGTGCAGTGGCGCGATCTCGGCTCACTGCAACCTCTGCCTCCCAGGATCAAGTGATTCTCCTGAGTAGCTGGGATTATAGGTGCACACCACCACCACGCCTGGCTGTTCTTCGTTTTAGTTTTCTTTCTTTCTTTTTTTTTTTTTGAGACAGAATCTGTCTCTATTGCCCAGGCTGGAGTGCAATGGTGCAATCTCAGCTCACTGCAACCTCCGCCTCCCTGGTTCAAGTGATTCTCCTGCCTCAGCCTCCCAAGTAGCTGGGATTACAGGTGAGTACCACCATGCCTGGCTAATTTTTGTATTTTTAGTAGAGATGGGGTTTCACCATGTTGGCCAGGCTGGGGAATTCCTGACCTTGTGATCTGCCTGCCTCAGCCTCCCAAAGTGCTGGGATTACAGGAGTGAGCCATAGTGCTCAGCCTAATTTTTGTATTTTTAGTAGAGATGGGGTTTCGCCATGTTGGCCAGGCTGGTCTTGAACTCCTGACCTCAAGTGATGCACCATCCTGGCCTCCCAAAGTGCTGGGATTACAGGCGTGAGCCACTGCTCCTGGCCTCGATGAATATTTTGAATGAATGCCATGTTTTTAGTGTCCCTGGGAGGCTCTGATCTCTCCTCTGAGCTTAGAAGGACTAGTTACTCACCGGGAAAGGTGGGGTCTGTAGGTGCAAGGCTGGTGTTCTCAATGTCGCCTGGAAAAGGAGATAAAGAAAAAAAAGTAAGGATTTTGGGTTTCCTCCAGTCTTGCCATTCTTTTTTTTTTTTTTTTGAGATGGAATCTTGCTGTGTTGCCCAGGTTGCAGTGCAGTGGTATGATCTCGGCTCACTGCAACCTCTGCCTCCCGGGTTCAAGCGATTCTCCTGCCTCAGCCTCCTGAGTAGCTGGGACTACAGGTGTCCGCCACTCCGTCTGGTTAATTTTTGTATTTTTAGTAGAGACAGGGTTTCACCGTCTTGGCCAGGCTGGTCTCGAACTCCTGACCTCGTGATCCACCCGCCTTACCATTCCTTTCTCTGCTCCCTCCTCCTTCCTGCTTCTGGTGTTCTTCCTCACATGACCAACTGGGCTCCCAGGAAGTGGACGTCCCTTGGACACCCTCCCCGTCACTCTCTGGGCATCCCTTAGGGCTCCGGGTAGGACACGGCGGCGGGGGCTGTGGGGAATTGAGCATTTCCTCACCTGTGACCAGGAGCTTCACTGGCTCACTGGGGAAAGACCAGGCATAGTTGTTATAGGAGCCAAAACATCGGTATGACCCTCTGTGGGCTGTGGTCACAGGGCCCATGGGGAACTCCGCCTGGACCTTCCCGTAGCTGCGCTGCACGTCTCTGGATCTTCCCTCCTTGAGCAGTAAGAACATGCTTGTTGCTGTGTCTAGACGGCAGTAGAAGGTCACCTTCTCACCCGAGGTCACTTCGGGTCCAGGATGAACCGAGAGGGTGGGTGTGTCATACATTTCTATGAGAGAAGGTGGGGCCACCGCACCAGAAACTCAGAGATGAGCAGCCAGCTATTTGTATATTTTCTCCTTTCTTTTCTTTTCTTTTTTTTTTTTTTTTTTTTGAGACGGAGTCTCGCTCTGTCGCCAGGCTGGAGTGCAGTGATGCGATCTTGGCTCACTGCAGTCTCCACCTCCTGGGTTCAAGCGTTTCTCCTGCCTCAGCCTCCCAAGTAGCTGGGACTGCAGCGACCTGCCACCATGCCTGGCAGCCAGCTTTTTTTTTTTTTTTAATTATTATTATTTTGGTCAAATACACACAATAGAAGATTTACCATCTAAACCATTTGTTTTTTTTTTTTTGAGATGGAGTCTTGCTCTGTCACCCAGGCTGGAGTGCAATGGCACAATCTCGGTTCACTGCAACCTCTACCTCCTGGGTTCATGCCATTCTCCTTCCTCAGCCTCCCGAGTAGCTGGGACTATAGGTGCTCGCCACTACACCCGGCTAGTTTTTTGTATTCTTTAGTAGAAACGGGGTTTCACTGTGTTAGCCAGGATGGTCTCGATCTCCTGACCTCGTGATTCACCTGCCTTGGCCTCCCAAAGTGCTGGGATTACAGGCGTGAGCCACCGCGCCCGGCTGCTAAACCATTTTTTAAAATGGTACAGGGTCTTGCTCTGTTCCCCAGGCTGGAGTGCCATGGCACTACCTTGGCTCACTGAAGCCTCGACCTCCTGGGTCAGGAGTTTGAGACCAGCCTGGTCAACATGGTGAAACCCCGTCTCTACTAAAAATGCAAAAATTAGCCGGGCGTGGTGGCCCATGCCTGTAATCCCAACTACTTGGGAGGCTGAGGCAGGAGAATTGCTTGAATCCGGGAGGCAGAGGTTGCAGTGAGCTGAGATTGCACCACTACACTGCAGCGAGGGTGTCTCAAAAAAAAAAAAAAAAAAAAGCTAAATTTTGTTTTTTAGAAAAACACCACCTGGCCAGGCGCGATGGCTCACACCTGTAATCCCAGCACTTTGGGAGGCTGAGGCGGGCGGATCACCTGAGGTCAGGAGTTTGAGACCACCCTGGTCAACATAGTGAAACCCTGTCTCTACCAAAAATACAAAAATTGGCGTGGTGGTGGGCGCCTGTAATCCCAGCTACTTGGGAAGCTGAGGCTGGAGAATCACTTGAACCCAGGAGGTGGAGGTTGCAGTGATGGGAGACTGCACCATTGCACTCCAACCTGGGTGACAAGAGTGAAACTCTTCTCAAAACAAACACAAAAACCCCACCACCTGTGATGGGTGAGGGAAGCAAAGTGTTAGCCACTGCGCCTGGCCCACAGGCGTTGTTTTTGAGGACGTTCCTCAGTCATACCCCTGCACACAAATATCTATCTCAGAATCTGTGTCTTGGAGAACTTGACCGAGGACACATCTGCTCATAGGACATAGAGACACTGTCTGCAGACAACGCCTTGTAGGCTGAGATTGTGATGGGGATCACCCCTCCTCCAACCTCCTACCGAGACAAGCAGTGTCTGAGTGGGGCTTGGAAGAGTTTATAGATGATGCTCCATCCGGGATGCAGACTGAGCTCACTCTCCAGTTAGAGAACCGGACAGTTACCTGTTACCACCAGATCCAGCAAGTCGCTGCGCTCTGACCAGAGCTCCCCAACCCGATAGATGCAGCTGTATCGCCCTGCCTTGCGGGAGTTCATGTCCGGGATGTGGAATTTGACTCCATTAATCCGTTCAGGCGGTTTTGGTCTCTCCACGGCAAAAAGGCTTCCTTCAAAATGCAGCTGGTATTCAACAGCTCCATAACTTCCCTGGCAACAGAGGGTCGCTTGCTTTTCCTTCGGAACCATGTAAGTGGATTCAGCCCTGATGATCGGTTTTGGGAGAGTCTCTGGAAGGGAATCAGAGGCTGGAGTTCCAGCTGAGCCCCGTCCCCCCAACCATAGGCTCCACCCTGCTGCTGGCCCCAGGCCCTCCTGGGAAGCCAGCACCCCGCCCCCCTCTCCCCAGCCGTGCTTGGGTGGAGGGTGCTTGGCCTGAACCCGAAAGAGTGACCCTGGGCTTTGAAGGAAGGACTCACGCTTTGGGGCGCTGATTCTCTGGCTCAGACACAGCCCTGGAAGACGGGAATAATGAGACCCGTTGCCTCCCAGGCACACCCTGATCCCATTCCCCTTCCATGCAGGAACTCACCAAGGCAGAGCAGGGCACGGAGCGTGGAAGGCATCGCTCAGATTCTACCGGCCGAGTGCTGAGCAGCGGGGTGGGGACTGAGCCCAGCGGGCCAGGGAGATGCACAGGAAGTGGTGGGTGAGCCCCAGCGCCCATCGCCAGGAAGTTTTCATGTTGACTTTTTTCATTAGAACGTTCACCACTCCCCCTCCACCTCTGACCATGAGCCTACGGAAAGGCCATGGTCCCTCTGACACATCCGCGGTCTAGCCAGCTCCTCTGACACTTGTCTGCTCAGCCTGAAATGCATTTCTGGGTCAGCTTCTCAATTCTGCAATGTGAAGGTGGTACCCAGAGCTGACCGTGAGAAGTCAGGCCTAATGACGCTCAGAGGAAACCCCCCGAGAATCGTATAAAAACACAGGGAATTTCACAGTGAGATACTGGAACAGGAATGAAAAGAAATTAAAGAAGTGTCACAGAACGAGCCGCAGACAAAACTCCTCAGACACCGGATTAAAGAAGGAAGAGGTTTTTTATTCGGCCGGGACCGTCGGCAGACTCACGTCTTAAGAGCCGAGCTCCTCAAAAAAAGAAATGCTTGGCCTTTTTAAAGGCTTACAACTCTAAGGGGTCCACGTGAAAGGGTCGTGATAAATCGAGCAAGCGTGGGAAACGTGACTGGGGGCTACATGCATCAGGTAACAGAACAAAAAGTTTTACAATCCTTTTTTCATACAGTGTCTGGAGTTTACAGATAACACAAGTAGTTTAGGTCAGGAGTTGATGTTATTATTATTCCTTTTTTTTTTTTTTTTGAGAAGGAGTCTCACTTTGTCTCCCAGGCTGGAGTGCGGTGGCGCGATCTCGGCTCACTGCAAGCTCCTCCTCCCGGGTTCATGCCATTCTCCTGCCTCAGCCTCCCAGTAGCTGGGACTACAGGCGCCCCCACCACACCCGGCTAATTTTTTGTATTTTTAGTAGAGACGGGGTTTCACCGTGTTAGCCAGGATGGTCTCAATCTCCTGACCTTGTGATCCGCCCGCCTCGGCCTCCCAAAGTGCTGGGATTACAGGCGTGAGCCACCGCGCCCGGCCTATTATTCCTTTTTTTAACTCCTAGGGCCGGGTGGTGGTGCCAAGGTTGTCTGGCTATTTATCTTACTTTTGCTTCTTTCTAACTTTTTGCTTTCTGTCTCCTCCTGTCTTGTGAACTAGGCAAGGTTGGGGGAGGAGGGCAGCAGGAGGAGTAGTGGTCTCCTCCTTCCTTAACAGCAAAAGCTCAGTTGTATGTAAGAAAACTCAATTCCCCCTGAGGAAGAGAAAGAGGTGGAATCCTTTAAAAATTAGCTGCCTGTTTTTCTTTTCTTTTTTTTTTTTTTTGAGACTTTGAGACGGAGTCTCCCTTTGTCGCCCAGGCTGGAGTGCACGATCTCCGCTCACTGCAAGCTCCGCCTCCCGGGTTCACGCCATTCTGCCTCAGCCTCCAAGTAGCTGGGACTACAGGCGCGCACCACTACGCCGGCTAATTTTTTGTATTTTTAGTAGAGACGGGGTTTCACCATGTTAGCCAGGATGGTCTTGATCTCCTGACCTCGTGATCCGCCCACCTCGGCCTCCCAAAGTGCTGGGATTACAGGCGTGAGCCACCGCGCCCGGCAGCTGCCTGTTTTTCTGTCTGTGGCTAGCGAGCCTTCTCTCTCTCTTCCCAGGCATTGTGAAGGCCCCGTTTCTCCAGCTGTGCAGCCACAAGGTCACTAGGCAGATAAACTCAAGTCGCAAAACATGTTTTTCCTTGAAAAGTACGAAAGAATGTAACGCATATCTCAAAGGAATAACCATCTTTGTTTCTCGCTTCTGTAATATGCTTCCCCCTGCACAGATCTCCCCCGGCCCCATGAAATGCTTAAAAGGTAACCGGACTCTTTGTTGTTCGGAGCTCAGTCTTTTTGGATGTTGATCTGACTGCCCCTAACGGAGGAGACCACCCTTCACATTGTCTTCTGCCCAATTTCTGCTTCCAAAGAAAGAAGTAAAAACTAAAAGGCAGAAATGAAATCCACAGGCAGCCAGCCCGGCGCCCAGCACCCTGGGCCTGGTAGTTAAAGATCGATCCCTGACCTAATTGGTTCTGTTATCTGTAGATTACAGACATTGTATAGAAATGCACTGTGAAAATCCCTATCTTGGGCTGGGCGCGGTGACTCATGCCTGTAATCCCAGCACTTTGGGAGGCTGAGACAGGCAGATCACAAGGTCAGGAGATCGAGACCATCCTGGCTAACACGATGAAACCCCATCTCTACTAAAAAAAAAATACAAAAAATTAGCCGGATGCGGTGGCGGGAGCCTGTAGTCCCAGTTACATGGGAAGCTGAGGCAGGAGAATGGGAGACTCTCTCAAAAAAAAAAAAAAAAAAAAAAAAGAAAATCCCTATCTTGTTTTGTTCCAGTCTAATTGATCTAATTACCAGTGCAGGAGTTTGAGACCAGCCTGACCAACATGGAGAAACCCATCTGTACTAAAAATACAAAATTAGCCAGGCGTGGTGGGGCCTACATACCGGTGGGTATGTACCCGGTCACATACCCCCTGCTTGCTCAATCGATCAGGACCCTCTCATATGCACCCCCTTAGAGTTGTGAGCCCTTAAAAGGACAGGAATTGCTCACTCGGGGAGCTCAGCTCTTGAGACAGGAGTCTTGCCGATGTCCCCAGGCCCAATAAACCCCTTCCTTCTTTAACTCGGTGTCTGAGGAGTTTTGTCTGCCGCTCGTCCTGCTACACACCTAAATAATAATAATAATACATCCTCCTCAACCCCTCGGTCTCTCTGATTCCTAAATTATCCTGCAACGATACCATCTCACACCAGTCAGAATGACCGTTACTGAAAAGTCAGAAATTAACAGACGCTGGTGAGATTGTGGAGCAAAGGGGACACTTACTTTTTATTTTTTTATTTTTTTGTTTTCTGAGACCATGTCTTGCTCTTGTTGCCCAGGCTGGAGTGCAGTGGCACGATCTTGGCTCACAGCAACCTCCGCCTCCCAGGTTCAAACGATTCTCCTGCCTCAGCCTCCCTAGTAGCTGGGATTACAGGCATGTACCACCACGCCTGGTTAATTTTGTATTTTTAGTAGAGGTGGGGTTTCTCCATGTTGGTCAGGCTGGTCTCAAACTCCTGACCTCAGGTAATCTGCCCACCTCGGCCTCCCAAAGTGCTGGAATTACAGGCGTGAGCCACCGCGCCCGGCCCCAAAGGGGACACTGATACACTGTTGGTGGGCGTGTAAATTAGTTCAGCCACTGTGGAAAGCAGTTAGGAGATGTTTCAGAGCACTATAAACAGAGTTACCATTCAGCCCAGCCATCCCATTACTGGGTATATATCCAAAGGAAAATAAATCATTCTACCAAAAAGACATATGCACTTGTATGTTTGTTGCAGCAGGATTCACAATAGGAAAGACATGGCATCAACTCAGTGCCCATCAGAGGTGGATTGGATAAAAACAATGCGTTATGTATACACCGCAGAATGCTATAGGGCCTTGAAAAATCACAAGGTTATGTCCTTTGCAGCAACATGAATGCAGCTGGAGGCCGTTATCCTAAATGAGTTAACACAGAAACAGAAAACCAAATATGGCCGGACACGGTGGCTCACGCCTGTCATTCCAGTACTTTGGGAGGCTGAGGCAGGTGGATTGCCTGAGGTCGGGAGCTTGAGACCAGCCTGACTAACATGTGGAAACCCTGTCTCTACTAAAAATACAAAATTAGCTGGGCGTGGTGGCACATTCCTGTAATCACAGCTACTCAGGAGGCTGAGGTAGGAGAATTTCTTGAATCTGGGAGATGGAGGTTGCGGTGAGCCGAGATGGCGCCATTGCACTCCAACCCGGGCAACAAGAGTGAAACTCCATCTAAAGAAAAAAAAAAACCACATACCACATGTTCTCACTTATAAGTGAGAGCTAAACATTGGGTAAGGAGGGGAGCAAGGCTTGAAAATTTACCTATTTGGTAATATGCTCACTACTTGGGTGACTGGATCATTAGTGCAAGCCTCAACATCATGCAATATACTCATTAAAAAACTGCACATGTATCTGCTGAATCTAAAAAGATAAAAATAGGGGTTTTAACGCTGGCTCCTCTGCGTACAGCATACATATGCTTGGATAAGTTAATTGGTTTAATCAGAATGGAATGATAACAGTCTTCTTCAAAGATAGTGCTATAATGTTTCAATAAAATAAACGTGAAAAGAAAAGCTTTTCATTCAAAGAACTTCATAAGAAAAGAAACATTTCCTTTCTTTTTCTTTTTTTTTTTTTTGAGACAGAGTCTTGCTCTGTCCCCCAGGCTGTGGTGCAGTGGTGCAATCTTTGTTCACTGCAACCGCCGTCTCCCAGGTTCAAGAGATTCTCTTGCCTCAGCCTCCCGAGTAGCTGGGACTACAGACACCCAACACCACGCCTGGCTCATTTTTGTACTTTTAGTAGAGACGGACTTTCACCACGTTGGCCAGGCTGGTCTTGATTTCCTGACCTCAAGTGAATCTTCCCACCTCGGCCTCCCAAAGTGCTGGGATTACAGGTGTGAACCACCACGCCCGGCCAAGAAACATATCTTTTAAGTAAGTAACTAACTCCACTTAATAAAAAAAATTCTATGCAGAAGTTGTTAAGATCTACAGTAAGAACAAATGTTCTATCTGTGACTTTGTGAAGAAGAAAAAAGAAATCCATGCGTTTTTTATATATATATATTTTTATATATATTTTTATATATAATATTTATATATTTATATATAATATTTATATATAATATTTATATATTTATATATATTTATATATTTATATATTTATATATATTTATATATTTATATATTTATTTATATATTTATATATTTATAGATAATATTTATATATTTATAGATAATATTTATATATTTATAGATAATATTTATATATTTATATATTATATATTTTTATATATAATATTTATATATAATATTATATATTTTTTATATGTAATATTTATATATATTATATATTTTTATATGTAATATTTATATATAATATTATATATTTTTATATGTAATATTTATATATAATATTATATATTTTTATATGTAATATTTATATATAATATTATATATTTTTATATGTAATATTTATATATAATATTATATATTTTTTATATGTAATATTTATATATATTATATATTTTTATATGTAATATTTATATATAATATTATATATTTTTATATGTAATATTTATATATAATATTATATATTTTTATATGTAATATTTATATATAATATTATATATTTTTATATGTAATATTTATATATAATATTATATATTTTTTATATGTAATATTTATATATAATATTATATATTTTTTATATGTAATATTTATATATAATATTATATATTTTTTATATGTAATATTTATATATAATATATATTTTTATATGTAATATTTATATATAATATTATATTTTTTATATGTAATATTTATATATAATATATATTTTTTATATGTAATATTTATATATAATATTATATTTTTATATGTAATATTTATATATAATATTATATATTTTTTATATGTAATATTTATATATATTATATATTTTTATATGTAATATTTATATATAATATTATATATTTTTATATGTAATATTTATATATAATATTATATATTTTTATATGTAATATTTATATATAATATTATATATTTTTATATGTAATATTTATATATAATATTATATATTTTTTATATGTAATATTTATATATAATATTATATATTTTTTATATGTAATATTTATATATAATATTATATATTTTTTATATGTAATATTTATATATAATATTATATATTTTTTATATGTAATATTTATATATAATATTATATATTTTTTATATGTAATATTTATATATAATATTATATATTTTTTATATGTAATATTTATATATAATATTATATATTTTTTATATGTAATATTTATATATAATATATATTTTTATATGTAATATTTATATATAATATTATATTTTTTATATGTAATATTTATATATAATATATATTTTTTATATGTAATATTTATATATAATATTATATTTTTATATGTAATATTTATATATAATATTATATATTTTTTATATGTAATATTTATATATAATATTATATATTTTTTATATATAATATTTATATATATATGTACACACTATGCATAGTTTTCAGCATTCACTGGGGCCTTGGAATGTATCCTGGTGGATACAGGTAACTACTGTACAAGACTAGTTGTATCTTCTTGGGGCAAACAAATGTGCTAATTCTTTTTTTTTTTCTTTAAGATGGCGTCTCGCTCTGTCCCTCAAACTGGGGTGCAATGGTGTGATCTCGGCTCACTGCAACCTCCACCTCCTGGGTTTAAGGAATTCTCCTGTCGTAGCCTCCTGAGTAGCTGGGATTACAGGTGCATGCCACCACACCCGACTAATTTTTGTATTTTTAATAGAGACAGGGTTTCACCATGTTGGCCAGGCTGGTCTCGAACTCCTGACCTCAAGTGATCGGCCCACCTTGGCCTCCCAAAGTGCTGGGATTACAGGCGTGAGCCAGGTCCTCACACCTGAGCCCCCCTCTCAGCCATAACATAGTTACCTTCACCAAATAAATATAAGAATACTTTTTTTATTATTATTTTGAGCTTTTAATTGTGACATAATTCTAGACTTACAAAAAAACTGGCAAAAATAGTTTAAAGAATTTCTGGCGAGGCACAGTGGCTCACACCTGTAGTCCTAGCACTTTGGGAGGCTGAGGTGGATGAATTGCTTGGGACCAGTCTGGGAAAAAAAAAATGCAAAAAATTAGTCAGGTGTGGTGCTGTGTGCCTGTAGTCCCAGCTACTTGGGAGGCTGAGGTGAGAGGGTCATCGGAGCCCAGGGAGGTAGAAGCTGCAGTCAGCCATGATCGTGCCACTGCACTCTAGCCTGGGTGACAGAGTGAGACCCTCTCTTTAAAAAAAAAAAAAAAAATTCTGTAATTTCTTCATCCAGATTTCCCCAAAGTTAGCATTTTACTCCATTTGCTGCATCATTCAGCCTTTCTCCCTCTCTCTCCCCGAAAAAAGTGTGTCTAATTTGCATATGATGCCCTAAACCTCTAATCACTTCAGGTTATAGTTCCTAAAACCAAGGACATTCTGCTATGTTACTGATGTTCAAGGTCAAGAAATATCACTGATATGGCACTATTGTCTGATCTATCCACTTTATTCAAACGTCACCACTTGTTTTACCAGTGACATGTATTTGGTTTAGGATTTAATTCAAGATTACACAATTTATTTAATTGTCATGTCTTTTTTTTTTTTTTTTTTTTTTTGTGAGATGGAGTCTTGCTCTGTTGCCCAGGCTGGAGTGCAGTGGTGCAATCTCAGCTCACTGCAACCTCTGCCTCCTGCGTTCAAGCGATTCTCCTGCCTCAGCTTCCTGAGTAGCTGGGATTATAGGCACCCACAACCGCGCCCAGCTAATTTTTGTATTTCTAGCAGAGATGGGATTTCGTCATGTTGGCCAGGCTGGTTTTGAACTCCTGACCTCAGTTTATCCACCCACCTCGGCCTCCCAAAGTGCTGGGATTGCAGGCATGAGTCACTGTGCCTGGCCTCTTTTAAAAAATAAAACTATAGACTTTATTCTGATTTCACCAGTTTTTCCACTAACATCCTTTCTTCGCTCCAGGAGCTCAAGTGATCCACCTGCCTCGGCCTCCCTAGGTATTGGGATTACAGGTGTGAGCCATCTGGATCTATTTAATTCAGCCTTAAGCCCACACCTGCATTCCTGGGACTGTCCCCTATCTACAGGCTGTAAGCCATGTTTGAGATGATGAATTTCAAGCCATGACTCAACCACTTAAGTGGTAAGTGACACAGAGGATATTACTAATCATTTTTTTTTTTTTTTTTGAGAATGAGTCTCGCTCTGTCACCCAGGCTGGAGTGCAGTGGCGCGATCTCGGCTCACTGCAAGCTCTGCCTCCCAGGTTCACACCATTCTCCTGCCTCAGCCTCCCGAATAGCTGGGACTACAGGCACCTGCCACTACACCCAGGTAATTTTTTTTTTTTTTTTTTTTTTAAGACGGAGTCTTGCTCTGCCACCCAGGCTGGAGTGCAGTGGCCGGATCTCAGCTCACTGCAAGCTCCGCCTCCCGGGTTCACGCCATTCTCCTGCCTCAGCCTCCCAAGTAGCTGAGACTACAGGCGCCCGCCACCTCGCCCGGCTAGTTTTTTGTATTTTTTAGTAGAGACGGGGTTTCACCGTGTCAGCCAGGATGGTCTCGATCTCCTGACCTCGTGATCCGCCCGTCTCGGCCTCCCAAAGTGCTGGGATTACAGGCTTGAGCCACCGCGCCCGGCCTGTAATTTTTTTTTTTTAGTAGAGATGGGGTTTCATCATGTTAGCCAGGATGGTCTTGATCTCCTGACCTTGTGATCCGCCTGTCTCGGCCTCCCAAAGTGCTGGGATTACAGGTGTGAGCCACCGCACCTGGCCTTTTTTTGGTATTTAAAAATACAACTTTATTGAGATATAATTTACATGCCATAAAATTACCCATTAAAAATGCATAATTTAATGGCTTAGATTTGGTGGTATTCAAAGAGTTGGTGCAACCGTCAACACAGTCTAATTTTAGAATGTTGTCATCACTGCCCTTCAGAACCCCAGGCCCATCAGCTGCCCATCACCATGATCCCCTCACTTTCCCAGCCCTAGGCAACCACTCATCTACTCTCTCTAAAGACCACAAGGTACTTCTCAAAAATTGTGGCAAAATATACATAACATCAATTTTAATATTTATAAAGTTTTCTAAGTTCAGGTGCGGTGGCTCACGCCTGTAATCCCAGCACTTTGGGAGGCTGAGGTGGGCGGATCACGAGGTCAGGAGATAGAGACCAGCCTGGCCAACGTGGTGAAACCCCGTCTCCATTAAAACACAAGAAATTAGCCGGGCGTGGTGGAGGGCCCCTGTAGTCCCAGCTACTCAGGAAGCTGAGGCAGGGGAATCACTTAAACCTGGGAGACGGAGATTGCAGTGAGCCAAGATCGTGCCAGCCTAGTGACAGAGACTCCATCTCAAAAAAAAAAAAAAAAAAGTTTTCTAAGGCTAGGTGTGGTGGCTCATATCTGTAATCCAAGCACTTTGGGAGGCTGAGGTGGGCGGATCACCTGAGGCCAGGAGTTCGAGACCAGCCTGACCAACATGGTGAAACCCTGTCTCTACTAAAAATACAAAAATTAGCCGGGTGTGGTGGCGCCTGCCTGTAATTCCAGCTACTTGGGTGCGGGGGTCTGTCCTGCAGATCTCAGCTGTATGACAGATGAGACACGTACTCAGACACCAATACAATTCAGTGAAAGAGCGGGCCTGGGGCTGCCGGCACTAGGGGTCAAAGAGAGTTTGCAGCCCCTCTAAGCTGGCAACGCTTGCATTTATGTAGTACAGATTTAATTGACAAAGGCTTTGAGTCAACACACCTGTGGGTAATTAACCTTGTCACCCTCACCCTGGAGAGGGCCATCCTGCCTGCGAATGATCAAAGGTTGATTTTAGGACCACATGAGTCAACAAGCTATTTAGATAAAATACTTTGCATTGCTTTGTATCTGCGCCCTAAGCTCTTTGGCTCCTGAAAAGAGAATCTGGCTGCTTTCAGCCAAACTATCTGAAGCTATGCCAACCTCCCTGGCCTTCCAAGAAGGTTTGCTTCTTTATTTTATTTTATTTTTTATTATACTTTAAGCTCTAGGGTACATGTGCACAACGTGCAGGTTTGTTACATATGTATACTTGTGCCATGTTGGTGTGCTGCACCCATCAACTCGTCAGCACCCATCAACTCGTCATTTACATCAGGTATAACTCCCAATGCAATCCCTCCCCCCTCCCCACTCCCCATAATAGGCCCCGGTGTGTGATGTTCCCCTTCCCAAGTCCAAGTGATCTCATTGTTCAGTTCCCGCCTATGAGTGAGAACATGCGGTGTTTGGTTTTCTGTTCTTGAGATAGTTTGCTGAGAATGATGGTTTCCAGCTGCATCCATGTCCCTACAAAGGACACAAACTCATCTTTTTTATGGCTGCATAGTATTCCGTGGTGTATATGTGCCACATTTTCTTAATCCAGTCTGTCACTGATGGACATTTGAGTTGATTCCAAGTCTTTGCTATTGTGAATAGTGCCCCAATGAACATACGTGTGCATGTGTCTTTATAGCAGCATGATTTATAATCCTTTGGGTATATACACAGTAATGGGATGGCTGGGTCAAATGGTACTTCTACTATGACCCAAGAAGGTTTGCTTCTTTCTATTCCCGTAGTTTCTTCTGCTACTCTGACTGATCTCCCACACTTGGGAGGTTGAGGCAGGAGAATCACTTGAACCAGGGAGACAGAGATTGCAGTGAGCCGAAATCACACCACTGCACTCCAACCTGGACGACAAGAGTGAGACTCCATCTCAGAAAAAAAAAAAGTTTTAAAAATTGTAGTGAAAGCATAACATACAATTTACCATCTTAGCCACTTTTAAGTGTACAGTATAGTAGTGTTAAATGTATTCACGGTGTTGTGAAATGGATCTCCAGAATATTTTCATCTCTATGCCTAAAAGAGGAGTTGTTCAACACATAGAAGTTTCATTTTAACCATTTTTGTTGTTGTTGTTGTTTTTGAGACGGAGTCTTGCTCTGTCGCCCAGGCTGGAGTTTAGTGGTGCGATCTCGGCTCACTGCAACCTCTGCCTCCCGGGTTCAAGCCATTCTCCTGCCTCAGCCTCCTCAGTAGCCGGTACTACAGGCGCCCACCACCACACCTAGCTAATTTTTGTATTTTTAGTAGACACGGGGTTTCACCATGTTGGCCAGGCTGGTCTCAAACTCCTGACCTCGTGATCCGCCCGCCTCAGCCTCCCAAAGTGCTGGGATTGCAGGTGTGAGCCACTGCGCCCGGCCTGGGAAATGTATACTTCAGACATGGTTGGATTTTCAGGGCCCTATGTGGCTTGACGCCATCTGGAAAAGTGTGGTCATTGGGAAGATATTACTTTGCTTGGTTGTCACTCATGCTTGCGTGTTTACTGAAATGAGTCGGATTGGATGACTTTTAGAAGCAAGGAGCTGTCTGATTGGTGGTAACATAACAATATAAAATGTATGGAGTGGCCGGGCTTTGTGGCTCATGCCTGTAATCCCAGCACTTTGGGAGGCGGAGACGGGCAGATCACTTAAGGTCAGGAGTTTGAGACCAGCCTGGCTAACAAGGCAAAACCCCATCTCTACTAAAATACAAAAACTTAGCTGGGCGTAGCGGTGCACGCCTGTAGTCCCAGCTGCTCAGGAGGCAGAGGCAGGAGAATCGCTTGAACCTTGGAGGCGGAGGTTGCAGTGAGCCGAGATCGTGCCACTGCACTCCAGCCTGGGTGACAGAGCAAGACTCCGTCTCAAAAAAAAAAAAAAAAAAAAAAAAAAAAATCAGAACAAACTGAAGATATGGGCCAGAACTTGTATAAAGTGTGAAAAGCAGTCAATAAAGAGAATTAGAAATACTTTGCATTTTTTTTTTTTTTTTTTTTTTTTTATCACAGGACGTGAGTTAAGCCAAGAATACAGTAGAAATTTTATCAGGTAGAGATAAGCTCTCAGTGAAGGATAAAAGTGGGCATAAGTCCCTCCAGTTTCACTGGAAGTAGGACCTTACATTTTTATAATTATATTTTCATACATAAACTACTGGACGATGAAGTAAATAGTAATCAGTGAAAGAGCTACATATGACCAACTTCGATTTCCTTTGAATAAAGTCTGTGAAGGGTAAAGCTGTGAAAGTTTATAAGAAAAAAGAATGGAAGACTATTTGAGTTTTGTACACAAGAATTTAATGTTTGCACACTTGGTAATATATATGAATATTATGAAAACTAAGTGAAAAAATAATGAGTTGAGGCAAAACACATGCCTGTGTTCCTTGTATGAAAATCCCACAGAAATAGGGTTTGTGAAATAAATAGGGTAATCCCCCTGTAGGATTATGACTTTCACCCTTATCAATTTGTAGATGAACAAACACAACAGGAGGCTGAGGTAGGAGGATTGCTTGAGACCAGGAGTTCAAGACCAGCTCGGGCAACATATAGGGAGAGCCTCACTTCAACAATAAAAAATAAAGGAGGGGGGTTCCTGAATATATTTGGCATGCTTACCAACCATTTATATTTGGGGAAGACATATTTAAAAATATAAAAAGAAGGCCGGGCGTAGTGTCTCACGTCTGTAATCCCAGCACTTTGGGAGGCCGAGGTGGGCGGATCACGAGGTCAGGAGTTTGAGACCAGCTTGGCCAACATGATGAAGCCCGTCTCTACTAAAAATACACAAAAATTAGCTGGGCATGATGGTGGGAGCCTGTAATTCCAGCTACTTGGGAGGCTGAGGCAGGAGAATCGCTTGAACCCAGGAGGCAGAGGTTGCAGTGAGCTGAGATCGTGCCATTGCACTCTGGCCTGGGCAACAGAGTGAGACTCCGTCTCAAAAATAAAAATAAAAATAAAAATAAATGAAATAAATTAAAAAAAAGAACAATGAAGGAATAAATTAAACAGG
Organism: Macaca nemestrina; assembly: GCF_043159975.1. Classification (NCBI taxonomy): domain Eukaryota; kingdom Metazoa; phylum Chordata; class Mammalia; order Primates; family Cercopithecidae; genus Macaca; species Macaca nemestrina. Next base: position 65,123,509 of record NC_092144.1, on the reverse strand, counting down.
ATATAAAAAATCAGAAGACAGATAAAGGTGGAAAACCATAACTGATGTTCAGAAAGGTAGGGGGCAAATTGATCAGTCCTGCATAAGAAAACACCATTTGATTGGTTTGAAAATGCATCTGGGCAGGCGCGGTGTCTCATGCCTGTAATCCCAGCACTTTGGGAGACCCAGGTGGGTGGATCACTTGAGGTCAGGAGTTCGAGACCAGCCTGGCCAACACGGTGAAACCTTGTCTCTACTAAAAATACAAAAATTAGCCAGGTGCGTTGGTGTGTGCCTGCAGTTCCAGCTACTTGGGAGGCTGTGGCACCAGAATCACTTGAATCCAGGAGGCAGAGGTTGCAGTGAGCCGAGATCGTGCCACTGCACTCCAGCCTGGGTGACAGAGCGAGACTCCGTCCCAAAAAAAAAAAAAAAGAAAATGGATTCAAGCTTGTTAGTGCGCTTTTCTCTCTTGTGTCCTTCAAGTAGCTTTGTCGGACTCACAGTCCTGGCTCATCTCTGCCTTCACTTCCAGATGTTTACTTGCAGACACTTGGTGTTCGTGCAAAGGTCCATCCTGGCTGACACATCTGGTGGCTCCAGCTCGGTTCAGCCACATCTGCCGAGGCTTCCTTGTTCAGCGCCTTATGGCTGTGCCAATTTTCAACCAGTATGGCCAAGAGAGCCACGAGGACCAGTCCTGCCATGGCCATGCGGATCAAGTTCTGCGTCGTGTAATCTCGGTTTATGGAGTCTGGAGACACAATTCGGGGAGATGAATGGTTGGCGGGTGTGTTCCATTCCATCCCAACCCCAGAGCCCTGAAACGGGAGCCCATTTCCCTATTCGCTTGCCAAAATGTGACTCCCTCAGGCATCTCCTCGATGGGCTCACACTTTGCAAGCACCACATTGATCAGTCAGCAAGACTGTGTCCACAGGCAGGGAAGTTCCATAAACTGGGAAGGGGGTGATTACGGGCAGGTTGTTTTTTTTTTTTTTTTTGGAGACGGAGTCTTGTTCTGTCGCCCAGGCTGGAGTGCAGTGGCGCGATCTCGGCTCACTACTACCTCCACCTCCTTGGTCAAACGATTCTCCTGCCTCAGCCTCCCAAGTAGCTGGGATTACAGGTGCCCGCCACCAGGCCTGGCTAATTTTTCTATTTTTAGTAGAGATGGGGTTTCACCATGTTGGCCAGGCTGGTCTCGAACTCCCGACCTCAAGCGATCCACCCGTCTCGGCCTCCCAGTGTGCTGGGATTACAGGCGTGAGCCACCGTGCCCAGCCATGTTTTTTTTTTTTTTTCTTGAGATGGAGTCTTGTTCTGTCGCCCAGGCTGGAGTGCAGTGGCGCGATCTTGGCTCAGTGCAACCAACGCCTCCTGGGTTCAAGCGGTTCTCCTGCCTCAGCCTCCTGAGTAGCTGGGACCACAGGCTCACGCCACCACACCCGGCCAGGCAAGTTGTGTTTTCTTTTCATTCTCTCCTCACTTGGTGATTTCACTAAATATCTAATCATATCTCTACACCACCACCAGAACTAGGTGGAATCCTAATCAGAATATCTGTAGCTCAACCCTGGATAATGAAGGGGCGAGTCCGTGGAACTCCTGAAAAGATGCTGGGGAGGCGGCTGGACACGGGCATGTGACCCTCAGGACAAAGGCTGGTCTGAGAAGAACCTTTAGAGTCTTCACCACCAGGCGTGGTGGCTCACGCCTGTAATCCCAGCACGTTGTGAGGCCGAGGCAGACAGATCACTTGAGGCCAGGAGTTTGAGACTAGCCTGGGCGACATGGCAAAACCCCATCTCTACTAAAAATACAAAAAGTAGCCTGGTGCGGTGGTGCACGCCTGTGGTCCCAGTTACTTAGGAGGCCGACGCACGAGAATTGCTTCAACCTGGGAGGTGGAGGTTGCAGTGTCAACAGAGATTGTGCCACTGCACTCCAGCCTGGGCGACAGAACGAGATTCTGTCTCAAAATAAATAAATGAATAAAATAAAAATGGGGCTCATGATAGAGGTTTTAAAAGTCTTTCCTATGACCTCTCACTCACTATTTGGTCACCAAATATGGTCACTATTTGACCCCTCACTCACTATTTGGTCACTAAATGGTCACCATGAATGACCATTTGATTACTCATGGTAAATTCTAGTACGGTTGGTGAGTTCGAGGATTTCCAGCTGCAACTGGAAAGGAGAGGTGTGGTAGACAAGGTTGAGCCTGGTATCTACTGTCTCAACATAGCCCATAAACATGTGACTCTAAGTTAGCCTTTTTTGACTGGGCACGGTGGCTCACGCCTGTAATTCCAGCACTTTGGGAAGCTGAGGTGGGTGGATCACAAGGTCATGAGATCGAGACCAGCCTGAACAACATGGTGAAACTCTGTCTGCATGGTCCCAGCTACTCAGGAGGCTGAGGCAGGAGAACTGCTTGAACCCGGGAGGCGAAGCTTGCAGTGAGCCGAGATCGCGCCACTGCACTCCAGCCTTGGCGACAGAACAAGACTCCATCACAGAAAATAAAATAAAATAAAATGAGTCAGTCCTTCTTTTCTCCATAAACCACAAGTTTTCAATGAACACTGTCTGGAGAACTCTAGCGAGGAAGTGAAGGTGGAAAGTGTGTTGGGAAGACTTTCTTTCTCCACTGTCCTGGAGTGGGTGAGTCTTTGCCTCTCTTCACATTATGCTCAGTGCACATCTTCATATTCATATTCCTGCCCAGTGACAAGGGCCTGGACAGCCAACCCGGACACAGGGCTGGACGGGGAGGTACCTACCTGTGACCACAAGCTCCAGGGCGTTACTGGGGAAGGACCACAGGTAGGGGCTCCTGTTGTACCAGCCGTAGCACCTGTAGCTCCCTGAGACATTGAGGTCCACAGGACCCAGAGAGAAGTTGGCCGGGTGTTCCCCACTTTGGTGCTGTGGCAGAGAAAGTTCTCCCTCCTTGGCCAGTGAAAATCTATCAAATGGGATGTGTGCTGAGCTGCACGTGACGGAAATATTCTCTCCCGGCATCAACACTGGACCCCGATCCACAGAGAGGGAAGGTTTGCCATACAAGCCTAAGAGAGAGAAGAGTGAGCTGTTAGCAAGACCTTTTCTCCTTTATTTTTTTCTTCTTCTGATTATTGCTATTATTATATATATTTTTTGAGACGGAGTTTTGCTCTTGTTGCCCAAGCTGGAGAGCAATTGTGTGATCTCGGCTCACTACAACCTCTGCCTCCTGGGTTCAAGTGATTCTCCTGCCTCAGCCTCCTGAGAAGCTGGGATTACAGGTGTGCACCACCATGCCCAGCTAATTTTTGTATTTTTAGTAGAGACGGGGTTTCTCCATGTTGGTCAGGCTGGTCTCGAACTCCTGACCTCAAGTGATCTGCCCATCTTGGCCTCCCAAAGTGCTGGGATTACAGGCGTGAGCCACCGCACCCGGCCTATTATTGTGTTTTGAGATGGAGTCTCGATCTGTCACCGAGGCTGCAGTGCAGTGGCACAATCTTGGCTCACCGCAACCTCCACCTCCGAGGTTCAAGTGATTCTCCTGCCTCAGCCTCCTGAGTAGCTGGGATTACAGGCACCTCCCACCATGCCCAGCTAATTTTTGTATTTTTAGTAGAGACGAGGTTTCACCATGTTGGTCAGGCTGGTCTTGAATCTCTGACCTCAGGTGATCCACCCGCCTCAGCCTCCCAAAGTGCTGGGATTACAGGCGTGAACCACAGTGCCCAGCCTCTTTTTTCTTTTTAAAATTTTATTTATTTATTTATTTTAGAGAGGGTCTCACTCTGTCGCCCAGGCTGAGGGCAGTGGCATAATCGCGGCTCACTGCAGCCTCGACCTCCCAGGCTCAAGTGATCCTACCATCTCAGCCTCTCAAGTAGCTGAGACTACAGGTGGGTGCCACCATGCCCAGCTAATTTTTTGTTTTTTTTGTACAGATGGGGTCTTACTATGTTGCCTCGGCTGGTCTCCTGGGCTTAAGTGATCCGCCTGTCTTGGCCTCTCAAAGCGCTGGGATTACTGCACCCGGCCTCCCAAAGTGCTGGGATTACAGGCGTGAGCCACTGCGCCCGACCTCTCAAAGCGCTGGGATTACAGGCGTGAGCCTCGGTGCCTGGTCACAGTCACTACTTCAGCCAGGCTTTCAACAACAGCCAGTTCAGCATCAACAGTCATATTCCCATGGACAGTTTAAACCTTTGCTATGAGGAGATGAAATGGCACTTTGCTTCTGTGGTCTTCAACAACCCATAACTCAGTCTAGTCATGAGCAACACATCGGACAATTTCCAATAGTGGGAGTACCCTTGAAAGTGATGGACTTCTACTCTCAAAACTGACAAGGCCATGGAAAACCAGCAACATCGGAGAAGCTGTGAGAGCCGGGAGAAAGCTAAAGATACATGACACCTGAATGCAATGTGAAACCTGTGTGTGTGTGTGTGTGTGTGCGTTTGTGTGTGTGTGTGTGTGTGTAACCTCTGTGTGTGTGTGTGTGTGTGTGTGTGTGTGTGAGAGAGACAGAGTCTCGCTCTGTCACCCAGGCTGGAGTGCAGTGGCGTGATCTCGGCTCACTGCAACCTCCGCCTCCCGGGTTCAAGCAATTCTCCTGCTTCAGCCTCCCAAGTAGCAGGGATTACAGGCACGTGCCACCAGGCCCAGCCAATTTTTTCCAATTTTTTTTTTTTTGAGACGGAGTCTCCCTCTGTAGCCCAGGCTGGAGTGCAGTGGCGCGATCTTGGCTCACTGCAAGCTCCGCCTCCCGGGTTCACAGCATTCTCCTGCCTCAGCCTCCTGAGTAGCTGGGACTACAGGCGCCCGCCACCGCGCCCGGCTAATTTTTTGTATTTTTAGTAGAGACGGGGTTTCACCGTGGTCTCGATCTCCTGACCTTGTGATCCGCCCGCCTCGGCCTCCCAAAGTGCTGGGATTACAGGCATGAGCCACCGCGCCCAGCAATTTTTTCCATTTTTAGTAGAGACGGGGGGGTTTCACTGTGTTGGCCAGGCTGGTCTCGAACTCCTGACCTCAGGTGATCCACCCACCTCGGCCTCCCTAAGTGCTGGGATTACAGGCGTGAGCCACCGCGCCCGGCCGCAATGTGAAATCTTGAATGGGCTCCCGGAACAGAGAAAGACTGTCAGGTAAAAACTAAGAAAATGTAAATAAGCGATAGACTTTAGCTGAGAATCTGTCACTATTTGTTCATTAATGGTAAGAAATGTGCCATAGAGCCGCGCGCGGTGGCTCACGCCTGTAATCCCAGCACTTTGGGAGGCCGAGACGGGCGGATCACGAGGTCAGGAGATCGAGACCATCCTGGCTAACACGGTGAAACCCCGTCTCTACTAAAAAATACAAAAAACTAGCCAGGCGAGGTGGCGGGCACCTGTAGTCCCAGCTACTCGGGAGGCTGAGGCAGGAGAATGGTGTAAACCCGGGAGGCGGAGCTTGCAGTGAGCTGAGATTCGGCCACTGCACTCCAGCCTGGGCGACAGAGCGAGACTCCGTCTCAAAAAAAAAAAAAAAATAAATTAAAAAAAAAAAAGAAAAAAAAAGAAATGTGCCATAGTAATGTCAGATGTTAACTCTGGGGGAAGTGGGTGCCAGATAGCTGAGAACTCTGTGAAGCAGTCATCTCAATTTTTCTTTTTTCTGTAAATCTAAAACTTATCGAAAAATACTCTATTAAAAATAAGAAAAAAAATCACACCAGGGCTGTGGACCCTGGATGTTTCCTTACCTGTCACCACTAGCTCCAGGGTGTCACTGTACTGGAACCTGGAGAACCCTATCCTATATCGGCACCGATAGCGCCCTGCTTTGTTCGCGTCCATGTGGTCAATGACGAACTCAGGCGTAGTATCATTCCAAAACCCCAGTTTTTCGTCTCTCTTCTCGTACGTGGAGTTTTTTAGCATCATCAGCCAGATCAGGTAAGCGTCAGGAATGGCCTGGCACTGGATTCTCACAGACCCACCCCAGGGAACCACAGGACTTGACCTGGTAGATATGAAAGGCGTGGAAAAGTTCCCTGGAAGAAAATTAGGGTATGAAGAACCTGTCATTCTTTATTTAAAGAAAAATTTAGGCCAGGTGTGGTGGCTCACGCCTGTAATCCCAGCACTTTGGGAGGCCGAGGCGGGTGGAACACGAGGTCAGGAGATCGAGACCATCTTGGCTAACATGGTGAAACCTCGTCTCTACTAAAAATACAAAAAATTAGCCAGGCGTGGGGGTGGGCGACTGTAGTCCCAGCTACTTGGGAGGATGAGTCAGGAGAGTGGCGTGAACCCGGGAGGCGGAGCTTGCAGTGAGCTGAGATCCCGCCATGGCACTCCAGCCTGGGCCACAGAGTGAGACTCTGTCTCAATTAAAATAAATAAATAAATAAAAATAAACATGTAAATAATTTATGATGCTGAGGTTTGGGGTACGATGGATCCTGTCACCCAGGTACTGAGCATAGTACCCAGTAGGCAGTTAGTTTTTCAAGCCCCTCTCTTCCTCCCCGTCTAGTCGTCTCCAGTGTCTATGGTTGCCATCTTTATTTTTTTTTGTTATTATTTTTCGAGACAGAGTCTCGCTCTGTCGCCCAGGCTGCAGTGCAGTGGCGCAATCTCGGCCCACTGCAAACTCCGCCTCCCGGGTTCAAGCAATTCTCCTGCCTCAGCCTCCCGAGTAGCTGGGATTACAGGTGCCCGCCACATGCCTGGATAATTTTTGTATTTTTAGTAGAAATGGGGTTCCACCATGTTATCCAGGATGGTCTCGATCTCCTGACTTCGTGATCTGCCCGCCTTGGCCTCCCAAAGTACTGGGATTACAGGCATGAGCTGCCATGCCCCAGCAGCTCTGGGTTCCCCTGGGAAGCACTGAGATGGCAGATCAGGTGGTTCCAACCGCCCTTGCTGAGAAGGACTCACCAGCTTGGGTGGCGACTGAGCGGTGAGGAGCCCTCATTCTCAGAACACTCAGAAGAATGAAACACGTGATTTCATCAGCCTGCAGAGGAGTGGGGTGGTCCTCCCTCCGTAGGCTGGCTGGGGAAGGATACAGCCTGTCTTCCCACCATGCACTGCCTGAAGGAACCCCGTGGGCAGAACAATCCTAACAAAGGAAACGGTGGGTGCAGAGCCAGTGATTGTAGGAGGCTCCTCCAAGGCCCAGGAATGGACCAGGTGAGGGAGTCACCCCTCCCCACAACCACAGAGCACTACTGCTAACTTTGTCAAAATACAAGAGTTGGGGAGCCAAGGGAGGCAGATCACTTAAACCCAGGAGTTTGAGACCAGCCTGGCAGACATGGTGAAACCCCATCTCTAAAAAAAAAAAAAAAAAAAAAAATTACATTTTCTTGGTATGGTGGTATGTGCTTGTAGTCCCAGCTACTTAGGAGGCTGAGGCAGGAGGATCACTTAGCCTGATAGATGGAGGCTGCAGTGAGCCGAGACTGTGCCACTGCACTCCAGCCTGGGCGACAGAGCAAGACCCTGTGTCAAAAAACAAAACAAAAAACGAAACAAAACTACAAAACAGCCTTGTGGCTAAGATCCTGTATGCTGGCCAGCCCCTTTTAAGTGCCACCTACTGGATCACACGTCAAAATACAAGACTGAAATATTTTGCCAGTAGACAACGAAGTGAAAAATCCAGCCACAAATAAAGATTCCGTGCAGAGTCCTGGCATCTGAAAACAGCCAGAAATGAAGCTAAGTGACTGTATTCAACTGACATCACAGTTAAAGGAACACCAGCCCTCACACAAGACAAAGAATCCACACCAAGGCCGGGCACGGTGGCTCACACCTGTAATCCCAGCACTTTGGGAGGCCCAGGCGGGCGGATCACCGGAGGTCAAGAGTTCAAGACCAGCCTGACCAACCTGACAAAACCTGGGTTCTACTAAACATACAAAAATTAGCTGTGTGTGGTGGCACGCAGCTGTAATCCCAGCTACTTGGGAGGCTGAGACAGGAGAATAGCTTGAACCTGGGAGGTGAAAGTTGCAGCCGTGAGCTGAGATCACGCCACCGCACCCCAGCCTGGGCAACGGAGTAAGACTCTTGTCACACAAAAGGAAAAAATAAAAGGAACACAAGAACTCTGGCAACTCGATAGTCCCCTGGAAATCTGGTTCTTAGCTAGATTGAGATGAATGAAACGAGGGACATAGAATTCAGAATCTGGATGGCTGGGAAGCTCATGGAGATTGAGGAGAAATTTGAAACGCAGTGCAAGGAGTCCATGGTGGGGACAAACTGGGTTTCTGAGTTCCCACAATTCTTTTTCACGTGTCGGGGACTGGTCATTATGCCACAGCCATCAGACAGAGAGGAGTCTAGTCTCTCTTCCCCGTGAGCCCCCACCCCCACTTTACCAGGCAGAGCCCCCAGCTTGGGACTGCAGAGCAGCTGCCCTACCCTCAGCATCCTCACTGGTGGTGGCTCCGTGTTTCCCTGGGGAATGGCTCCCAGAGGCAACTGACGGCCCCTCTGCCACCGCCATGGCAAGGATTCTGCCCCTGCTGCCTGTGGTCTGAGGAAGAACAAGGAGCCTAGGAGCTTCATTCATGCTTTATTTTATTTTATTTTATTATTAGTATTTTTTTTACTGAGCATTTGTAGAAATGATATATATATACACATATATATACACACACATATATACACACACATACATATATATATACATACACACACACATATATATATCTTTTTTTTTTTTTTTTTTGAGACGGAGTCTCGCTCTGTCGCCCAGGCTGGAGTGCAGTGGCCGAATCTCAGCTCACTGCAAGCTCCGCCTCTCGGGTTTACGCCATTCTCCTGCCTCAGCCTCCTGAGCAGCTGGGACTACAAGCACCCGCCACCACGCCCGGCTTAGTTTTTTGTATTTTTAGTAGAGACGGGGTTTCACCGTGTTAGCCAGGATGGCCTCGATCTCCTGACCTCGTGATCCGCCCGCCTCGGCCTCCCAAAGTGCTGGGATGACAGGCGTGAGCCGCCGAGCCCAGCCTTCATTCATGCCTCTAGCACACCACAGTCACCGTAAGAGAGGAGCTCAGTCTCCTCTCCCTGCGAGCCCTCAGCCCCCTGCTCTTCACCAAACCCCAGCCTGAGCCCACAGCACAGCAGCCCCACCCTCTGCGGAGCGTGCCTGGGAGCTGTGGGTCTGCATTTCTCTGTGGCGGAGCTCCCAGAGGCAACTCACAGCCCCTCTGCGGCTGCCACTGCGGTGGTCCTGGCCTTGCTGCCCTCAGACTGGGGAAGGAGCAAAGACTCTGAGTGCCTTAACCACACCTCCCGCAAGCTGCCCTAAGGAGAAGAGGCCAGTCTGTCACCCCTGCGACCCACCTGTCCCCGCTGCTCATCACTAGGCAGGGCCCCTAGCTTGGGCCCACAGCGCAGTCGCCCCACTCTTGGCTCATCACACTACTGAGAGTGGTTCCACATCTCTCTGGGGTGGAGTCCCAAGGGACAAGTGAAAGGCCATCTGCCACAGCCACTGCTGAGGTCCCTTCCCCTGCTGCCCCCAAGCCACGGAGGGAACATAAAACCTGAGCTCACCCCAGCGCTGTGATGGGCAGCCTGGGAGTGCGGAGCCCAGATCTGTAGCCAGCGCTTGAGTGGGAGAGGAGCCCACACGTTCAGAGCATGAGAGGGAGCACAGCGGCCGTCATGAGGAATGACCTACTGGCCATTATGCTTAAGCATCACTTACTGGATTGCAGCCCAAACTTCAACACCAAAAATGCTTGCTAATATACCCCCCGTTATACCAAGGACAAGAATTGAGCTATCAGTAGAGACCCTGTGCGAAGCCCCAGCCCTCTGAAACCACCCAGAAAAGAAGTCTACTGACTGTACTCAGATTACACCACAGTTAAAAGAAAAAAGAAAAACACTCCAATTGCACCACACTTAAAAGAACATTAGCCCACACGGATGAGAAAGAATTAGCACAAGACTCAAAAAGCAAGTGTCTTCCTTCCTCCAAATTCCCACACGAGCTTCCCAGCAAGGGCTCTTTACCAGGAGGAAGTGGCTGAAAGGACAGAAATAGAATTCAGAATATGAGTGGAAATCAAGGTCATCCAATTCAGGAGAAAGTTGAAACCCAATGCGAGGAATCGAAAGATTACGATAAAATGACACAGGGGCTAATCTATGAAACGGTCATTTTGAAAGAACCGAACGGATCTGATAGAGCTGAAAAACACGCTGCAAGATTTCATAATGCAATCACAAGTATTAATGGCAGAATAAAGCAAAACGAGGAAGGAATCTCAGAGCATGAATACTGGCTCTCTGAACTAATTCAGTCAGACAAAAATGAAGACAAAAGAATACAAAAGAATGAATGAAATTTGAAACCTCTAAGAAACATGGGATTATGTAAAGAGACCAAATAGGCAACCCATTGGGGTCCCCGAAAGAGATGGGGAGAAAGCAAGCAATATGGAAAACATAGTTTTCCATGTTGGAAAACTAGCCGGGCGTGGTGGCAGGCACCTGTAGTCCCAGCTACTCGGGAGGCTGAAGCAGGAGAATGGCATGAACCCGGGAGGTGAAGCTTGCAGTGAGCCGAGATTGCACCACTGCACTCTAGCCTGGGCAACAGAGTGAGACTCCATCTCAAAAAAAAAAAAAAAAAAAAAAAAAGGAAAAGAAAAAGAAAAAAAAATAAAGACAGAACATGAAGACCTAACTATCCTAAATATCATGCATCTAACACAGAAGCACCCAGATTCATAAAGCGTGTTCTGAGAGACCAACAAAGAGACTTAGACAACCACATAATAATAGGGGGGGACTTTAACATCCCGTCAACAGTGTTAGATCACTGAGGCAAACAAAGATATTCAGGACCTGAACTCAGCACTGGACCAAAGGGACCTGATGGACATCTACAGAACTCTCCACCCCCAAAACAACAGAATCTACATTGTTTTCATTGCCCCGTGGCACATACTCTAAAGTCAATCATGCAATCAGACATACAACAATCCTTAACAAATCCAGAATAGTGAAATCATACCAGGCACATTCTCAGAGCACAGTGGAATAAAAATAGGAATAGATACTAAGAAAACCACTCAAAACTGTACAATGCATGGAAATTAAACAGTCTGTTCTGGAATTTGTGGGTAAATACAGCAGAATCTCTGGGACACAACTAAGGCAGTGTTAAGGGGGAAGTTTATAGTACTAAACTCCCACGTCAAAAAGTTAGAAAAAGTTCAAATTAACAACCTAACATCACAACGAGAAGAACTGAGAGAACCAAGAGGAAATCAACCCCAAAGCTCGTAGAAAACGAGAAATAACCAAAACCAGAGCTGAACAGAAGGAGATTGAGATGCAAAAAACCATTCAGAAGATCAGCAAATCCAGGAGTTGGATTTTTGAAAAAAATTAGTAAGACAGGTGACTAGTTAGACTAATTAAGAAGAAAAGAGAGATGATCCAGATAAACACAATTAGAAACAACAAAGGGGATATTAGCACTGACCCCACAGAAATACAATCATCAGAGAATATTAGGAACACCTCTGTGCACACAAACTAGAAAATCCAGAATAAATGGAGAGATTCCTGGACACATACATCCTTCTGAGATTGAACCAAGAACAAACTGATTCCATGAACAGACCAATAATGAACTCCAAAATTGAATCAGTCATAAAAAGCCTACAGAGCAGAAAAAGGCCAGTACCAGACAAACTCACTGCTGAATCCCATCAGATACATAGAGAAGAGCTGGTACTATATCTACTGAAGCTTTCCAGAAAATTCAGGAAGAGGAATGCCTCCCCAAGTCATTCTATGAGACCAGCATAGATGCAAAAACATGGCAGAGACACAACAAAACCAGAAAACTTCAGGACAATATCCTTGTTGAACATAAATGCAAAAATCCTCAAGAAAATACTAGCAAACAATCCAGCAGCACTTCAGAAAGCCAGTCCACCACCATCAGGAGGCTTTATTTCTGGGATGCAAGGTTGATTCAATATACACAAATCTTAAATGTGATTCATAGAACAATCCCCCGGCCACACACATATAATCATCTCAATAGAGCTTTTGATAAAATCCAACATCCCTTTATGCTAAAAAACCTCGACAAACTAGGCATTGAAGAAACGTACTTCAAAATAATAAGGAAGATCTATGACAAACTCACAGCCTACATAATATTGAATGGGCAAAAGCTGGGAGTATTCCCCTTGAAAACTGACACAAGACATGGATACCCTCTGTCACTACTTCTATTCAACATAGTACTGGAAGTCCTAGCCAAAGCAATCAGGCGAGAAAGAAATGAAAGGCATCCAAATAGGAAGAAAGGAAGTCAAACCATCCCTGTTTGCAGATGATGTGATTCTATACCTAGAAAACCACAATCTCTGCCCAAACACTTCTTAATCTGATAAACGACTCTGACAAAGTTCCAGGACACAAAATCAATATACAAAAATCAGTAGCATTCCTATGCACCAAAAACGTCTCAGCTAAGAGCCAAATCAAGAACAGAATCCATTCACAATTACCACAAAAAGAATAAAATACCTAGGAATACAGCTAACCAGGGAGGTGGAAGATATCTGCAAGGAGAACTACAAAACGCTGCTCAAAGAAATCATAGATGACACAAACAGATGGAAAAACATTCCATGCTCATGGATAGGAAGAATGAATATTGTTCAACACACAAATAATTCAGGCTATAGAAGGAGCTGGAAGAGAGCAGACATGGATGGACATGGGGCTTACACCCATTAGGAGGCTAAGGCAATAGTAGTTGGGGTGGCAGAATATTCAGTAGTACTCTAAGACTACTGCATGCTTAGTACTGCAGTAGTACTATAGAATAGTAGAATGTTCAGTAGGATTAGACTATGGCAGTATCCCTTTAAATGAAGTGACAGGAGGAAGTAGGTTGCTAAAACAAAGCATAAGGAAGGATGTTGGGCAAATGACTCCTGACTTCCTCATTCTTGCAGTTTTGAGCATTCAGTAGATTACAGATCCTTCATGGGCAGTCTAACACAGGCAAGGACTAACTATAAATCCAGGCCTGAGCATTAATGAGTCTGAAGGATTTGGCTATAACAAAGTGTGATAGAAATTATGCAAGAGAAGCACAGCAGAAACAACTGGAATGGGGACTAAAATAAGAATCTGTACTTCAGGCTATTCCTCAATTTCTTTATCCTGAGCTTCCAAGAGAGTCTAAAGGGGCTGGGAGAGATTTACAGGACACTTACCTTCCTGTGCCTGAATCCTCTGGCCCAGACAGAGCACTGGAAGAGAGAGATTTATGAAAAATCAAGCTTCCATTTCCAATCTTTATGACAAATCACCCTCTGTAATGATAGACCAGGAAAAGACCAGTACCAGATGGAGACACAGCTCAGTCCCACTAGATATATAAAGAAGAGCTAGTATTTTTTTTTTTTTTTTTTGAGACAGAGTCTCGCTCTGTCGCCCAGGCTGAAGTGCAGTGGTGCGATCTCAGCTCACTGCAAGCTCTGCCTCCCAGGTTCATGCCATTCTCCTGCCTCAGCCTCCCGAGTAGCTGGGACTACAGGTGCCCGCCACCACATCTGGCTAATTTTTTTGTATTTTTAGTAGAGACGGGGTTTCACTGTGTTAGGCAGGATGTGATCTCCTGACCGTGTGTTCCACCTGCCTTGGCCTCCCAAAGTGCTGGGATTATAGGCGTGAGCCACGGCACCTGGCCAAGAAGAACTAGTATTATTCCTACTGAAACTATTGAAAAAATCCAGGAGGAGGGACTCCTCCCCAACTCATTCTATGAGGCCAGCATCATCCTGATAACAAAACGTGGCAGAGACGCAACAAAACCAGAAAACTTCGGGATAACGTCTTTGTTGAACATAAATGCAAAAATCTTCAACAAAATACTAGTAACCATATTTCTATATGGGGTTCAATCATATTTTTTCCTTCCACAACAATCACAGTTTTGAGGCTCATTCTTTATTTTTACCTTTCAGATTCCAGCCCCTAAGTCTCTCTTTGATGGGAACCTTGGAACCATCATTAATCCCAGATAACACACTATAGGTTTAATAAAAATATTAACCCTTGAGTCCCACAAGCTAGGTCGGACTTGGGCAGAGACAAAGTTATAGACATATTGATAAAGACTGCCTTTCCACTAAGGAGGTCAGAATCTCCTCGGCAGCCACTAAAATCTCCTAGTCATACTGTCAAGAGATACCCGGATTATTTTGGGATTTCCCTGTTTTCCCCTCTAACCCACTTTTACTCTGAAACTCACCGAGACACAGGAGGGTGGTCTCTTTGGGGTCCATCACGCTGACACGGCCTCAGCCCTGTTGGCCTCCTTTTGATTCACATTAGCAGGATGACAGACACTCTTATGACAATAAGCTCCACAGGAAGTATGAGGAAGTATGAGGACAGAGCCCCTGGTCAGTGAATTTCCACATCTGTTGCCTCACAGCAAAGTGGAACAGTTTGTTCCTGAAGAACTTAGTTTCAGGTTGCTCTTGGGTGGAGCCCAAGAGAAGACATATATATATATATATTTTTTTTTAATAGAGATGGGGTCTTGCTATGTTGGCCAGGGTACTCTCTAACTCCTGGCCTCAAGAAATCCTCCTTCTGAAGACCTATATTTCTATGTATGTTTCAGATGAGAAGTGAATGAGAAGTGAATTTTCATCAAGCCAGTGTCTAATGGTGTTCAAATCCATCTTTGAACCAGATCCTACATCCAAATGGAAGGGCTTGGGACAGACTATAAGGTGGTGGACACCATTCAGGCAGAGACTGTCTTCACTGGGCCATCAGTCAGAAGCTCTGTGGCTTTGTCTGTTCTGAACCTATGTTTCATCTCTGGGATTCATGGTCTGAGTATATTTACTTGGGCTTGATCAGGCATGCAGTATACCCCTTACCCTGGGGATGATCTCAATGCCAGAATGTGGAGGCATTTTCTCTGGCACTCTTTGTCATCTCTAAAGAAAGAATCTACTATTTTATTATACTGTTCTTTTTATTTGTATAAATTTAAGGAGCACAAGTGAAATTTTGTTACATGGATATTTTGTGTGGTGGTGAAGTCTGGGCTTTTAATGTAATTATCCTTAAATAATGTACATTGTTGCTCATTAAGTTTTTTTTTTTAACTTTTAGGTTCAAGGGTACATGTGAAGGTTTGTTATACAGGTACACTTGTGTCATGGGGGTTTGTTGTACAGATTATTTCATTACCTAGGCACCAAGCCTAGTACAGAAGTGTTGCTTTTCCTGCTCCTATCCCACCTCCCATCCTCCACCCTAAAGGAGACCCCATTGTCTGTTGTTCCCTTCTTCATGTTCATGAGTTCTATTATTTAGCTTCCACTCATAGGTGAGAACATGCTGTATTTGGTTTTCTGTTCTTGTATACTTTGCTAAGGATAATGGCCTCCAGCTCCATCCATGTTCCCACAAAAGATATGAACTCATTCTTTTTTTTTTTTTTTTTTTTTGAGACAGAGTCTCGCTTAGTCGCCCAGGCTGGAGTGCAATGGTGCGATCTCGGCTCACTGCAAGCTCCGCCTCCCGGGTTCACGCCGTTCTCCTGCCTCAGCCTCCCGAGTAGCTGGGACTACAGGCGCCCGCCGCCTCGCCCGGCTAATTTTTTGCATTTTTAGTAGAGACGGGGTTTCACCGTGTTAGCCAGGATGGTCTCGATCTCCTGACCTCATGATCCGCCCGCCTCGGCCTCCCAAAGTGCTGGGATTACAGGCGTGAGCCACCGCGCCCGGCGAACTCATTCTTTTTTATGGCTTCAAATTAATTTTATTTTTAATCTTATTATTTATGTTGTTTTGATTGTAGACTCCTGGCTATCATGAACTCTTCAAGTGTGGAAAGTGAAATATTCGAGATTAAACCTTCTACAATCTTATTTTCATTTTAATACGTCATCACTTAGGCCTTCCAACGCACGAAGTAGTTTGAAGTCCTGAGCTTGTCCCATATTTCAGAAAGCAGATCCGCTTCCACGTTGGCTGTTTCATTTGTGCAAATTTAAGTGATCTTTTGTTTCACCACATTTTGTTAATTTCCACATACGTATTTACGTTCAGGAAATTTGGAAATATTATGTTCTGGAAATTTGGTGTTGATGATTGCATGAAATTGACCACATTTGGCCGGGCACGGTGGCTCAAGCCTGTAATCCCAGCACTTTGGGAGGCCGAGACGGGTGGATCACGAGGTCAGGAGATCGAGACCATCCTGGCTAACACGGTGAAACCCCATCTCTACTAAAAAATACAAAAAAAAACTAGCCGGGCGAGGTGGCGGGCGCCTGTAGTCCCAGCTACTTGGGAGGCTGAGGCAGGAGAATGGCGTAAACCCGGGAGGTGGAGCTTACAGTGAGCTGAGATCCGGCCACTGCACTCCAGCCTGGGCGACAGAGCAAGACTCTGTCTCAAAAAAAAAAAAAAAAAAAAAAAAAAAAAAAAGAAATTGACCACATTCTAATTTTCTTTTGTCATTGTTGTTGTTGTTACTTATGCCTTATTTATTTATTCCTTTGTTCTCACTTGAATGGGACTTTGGGTGAAAGACAAGTAATGGCTGTACTCTTAGTTGAGTATTTAAAGTGCAGATAGGAGTAGTGGAAAATTCATAGATTGTAAAGGCAGGATGACCTGATTAAAAATACTATTGTTGACTAGGTGCAGTAGCTCACGCCTATAATCCCAGCACTTTGGGAGGCCAAGGTGGGTGAATCACTTAAGGTCAGGAATTTAAGACCAGCCTGGTCAATATGGTGAAACCCAGTCCCTACTAAAAATACAAAAAATTAGCTGGGTGTGGTGGTGGGAGCCTGGAATTCCAGCTACTCAGAAGGCTGAGGCAGGAGAGTCACTTGAACCCAGAAGGCAGAAGTTGCAGTGAGCCAAGATCACTGCACTCCAGCCTGGGCAACGCAGAGCGAGACTGTGTCTCAAAAAAGCAAAAAAACAAGAAAAATGGTTGTTATGGTTTACAAATGATACGGCTTTCTATTGGGAGAGAGATACTAATTGGTTGAAGTTCAGGAACCTCAGTGGCCATCATTTACTAGTGGGCCGGAACAGATTGCGTCAACTTACCACCACGTTTGCTGTGGTTTCCTCTTTCTGTGGAACAGGAATGGTAACGTAGCCATGGGGTGCCGAGATATTTGGTTAAACATTATTCTGTGTGTGTCTGTGGGGGTGTTTCTGAATGAGATTATCATTGGAGTTAGTGTAATTTATAAAGCAGATTGCAATCCCTAATGTGAGTCGGCCTCATTCAATCAGGTGGGGCCTGAACAGAACAAAAAATTGAACTGGTAATGTAAAATGAAGTTCCTTTTGCCTGGACATCAGTCTTTTCTGGTCCTTGAACTCTCACTGAAGCATTGACTCTTTAGATGTTGCGCCTGCTAGCTTTTTTTTTTTTTTTTTTTTTTGAGATAGAGTCTCACTCTGTCACCCAGGCTGGAGTGCTGTGGTGCGATCTCGGCTCACTGTAACCTTCACCTCCTGGGTTCAAGCAATTCTCGTACCTCAGCCTCTGAGTAGCTGGGATTACAAGCGAGCGCCACTACACCCGGCTAATTTTTGTATTTTTAGTAAAGATGGAATTTCGCCATGTTGGCCAGGCTGGTCTTGAGCTCTGACCTCAGGTGATGTGCCTGCTGCCTTGGCCTTCCAAAGTGTTGGGATTACAGACGTGAGCCACCGTGCCTGGAATGAGCCTGCCGGCTTTTGGACTGTTATGTACACTGCTGACTCTCCTGGTTCTCAGATTTTTGCACGTAGACTGGAACTACAGGTGGACTTTCCTAGGTCTCCAGCTTGCAGATGGCAGATCATGGGACCTGTCAGTCTCCATAGTTGCATAAGCCAATATATAAATACCCTATGTGTGTATCAATCGTTATACACCTGCCGTTATCCACCTGTCTATCATTATTTGTGATATCACTATATATCTATCATTATCCATCTATCATTATTTGTGATATCATTATCATTATCCATCTGTCTATCATTATTTGACTATCAATCATTACCTGTATATCTATCATTATTAGTATTGATTATTTTTTTCTGGAGAACCCTGACTGCTATAGCTTCCATGTTCCTGTCTCAACTGTCACCAATCCCCTTAGCACAGGGTCTGTCGTAGCCATTCTGCAGCCCGAGGAATTACAAGCCACATAATTACGTGAATCACAGTGATCCAAGGATTTAGACGGAGACACAGAAGAATTGAGGCGTCTATTGGTCTCTGCATATTTTGGGATTTAGGATTTCCCAGTAGGGAAATTTGCCTTGAATCTGTCTAACTGGTCACTAAGAGTTGATTGATAGGTTCCATTCTCCTTGTACAGCATAACCCTAACAAGCCCAAACTGTGACTGGCAATGGAGACCCTCAACCCTCAATGGAGACCCTCGACCCTCGATGGGACTTTACAGTGCTCAGCTGCACCTGTGTGTAGAATTTGTCCCAAACGCCTAAGAAAGGAGGAGGCTTCTGTTTCGAGGAAGAAGAAGGGGAGCTGCTTCTCTATCCACTGACCTCAGAGGTACCGGAGAGTGGCCAGCGGGGGCCTTAACTCTCTGCAGTTTTTTTTTTTTTTTTTGCCGAGGAGTCTCGCCTGTCGCCCAGGCTGGAGTGCAATGGCACAATCTCGGCTCACTGCAACCTCCGCATCCCGAGTTGAAATGATTCTCCTGCCTCAGCTTCCTGAGTATCTCAGATTACAGGTGCCCAACACCACGCACAGCTATTTTTTTGTATTTTTAGTAGAGACGGAGTTTCACCATGTTGGCCAGGCTGATCTCGAACTCCTGACCTCATGATCCGCCCGCCTTCACCTCCACCTCCCAAAGTGCTGGGATTATAGGTGTGAGCCGCTGTGTCCAGCCACTCTGCAGTTTTAAAGGCAATTTCCATGAATTAGAGTATACTTCGGTACTGAGGTAAGCATGGCACAGCTTTCTGAAAATAAAGTTGAAACTTAGAGGTTTCTTTCAGCTTTATTGCGACATGATTGACAAATGGAAATTGTATATATTTAAGGTGTATTACACTTCATGTTTTGATGTATGTATACATGGTGACATGATCATCACAGTCAAGCTAGTTAACATATTCATCATCTGGTGACATGATCGCCACAGTCAAGCTAGTTAACATATCCATCATCTGGTGACATGATCGCCACAGTCAAGCTAGTTAACATATCCATCATCTGGTGACATGATCGCCACAGTCAAGCTAGTTAACATATCCATCATTTGGTGACATGATCGCCACAGTCAAGCTAGTTAACATATCCATCATCTGGTGACATGATCGCCACAGTCAAGCTAGTTAACATATCCATCATCTGTCAGGGTAATTTTTTCGTTTCTTTCTTTCTTTTTTTTTTTTTTGAGAGGGAGTCTCACTCTGTCCCCCAGGCTGGAGAGCAGTGGCGCGATCTTGGCTCACCGCAACCTCTGCCTCCTGGGTTTAAGTGATTCTCCTGCTTCAGCCTCCTGAGTAGCTGGGATCACAGGCTCGTGTCACCATGCCTGACTAATTTTTGTATTTTTAGTAGAGACAGGGTTTCACCATGTTGGCCATGCTGGTCTTGAACTCCCGATCTCAAGTGATCTGCCTGTCTTGGCCTCCCAAAGTGCTGGAGTTACAGGCATGAGCCACTGCGCCCAGCCTACTGTTTCTTTCTTTTCTTTATCTTCTTTCTTTCTTTCTTTCTTTCTTTCTTTCTTTCTTTCTTTCTTTCTTTCTTTCTTTCTTTCTTTCTTTCTTTCTTTCTTTCTTTCTTTCTTTCTTTCTTTCTTTCTTTTCCTTCCTTCCTTCCTTCCTTCCTTCCTTCCTTCCTTCCTTCCTTCCTTCCTTCCTTCCTTCCTTCCTTCCTTCCTTCCTTTCTCTCTCTCTCTCTCTTTCCTTCCTTACTTTCTCTCTCTCTCTCTTTCTCTCTTTTTCTTTCCTTCTTTACTTTCTTTCTTTCGTGGTGAGGACCCTTAAGATGGACTCTCCCATGCTCGCCTCCGCAGCACATATACTAAACTTGGAACGATACAGAGAAGATTAGCATGGCCCCTGCGCAAGGATGACACGCAAATTCGTGAAGTGTTCCATATTAAAAAAAAAATCTACTCTCCTGGTAAATTTCAAGTATAGAGTACAGTGTTGTCAACTACAGTGGCCAAGCTGTATAAGAGACCTTCAGACCGATTCCTCCTGAATACCTGAAACTTTGCATCCTTTGATCAACATCTCCCAATTCCCTCCCCTACACTGACCCTGTAGTTCTAGTGAGTTCCCCAAACTCTGGTGTCTCAATTTCATTTAGTCATTTTCCTGCAGATACATCTACCCCTTCCTACTGCCTCTTATTATCCTGAACCTTGGGGGCAGTTTCTGCGCCAAGTGGAAATGTGGAAATTAGATATTACAAAGAAAAACCTTTGCCCACCTAGACAGGGATCTGATATTTTCCAAGAGGACACATGATTACATGTTGAAATGATAATATTTTGAGTCTATTTGGATTATAAAATAATATTTTGGATCTACTAGGTTAATATTTTGGGTCTATTGGGTTAAGGATATTATGGGTCTATGGGATTAACTTAAATTAATTTTATCTGTTTCTTGTTAGCTTTTTATTTTGGATTCTAGCGAATTTAAAAGAATGTATGTGGTTTGCATGATGTTTCTACAGGACAGAACTTTATCTGTAGATTTAAGGGAGTCACAACAAAATTACAAGCATTGTTTTTGGTGAAAATGAGAAAAATTATTACAAATTCACATGGAAAAGCAAATAACCTATAATAATAATAATGGCAATCTTAAAGAGGAAGGAGAAATTAGAGGATTCAGGCTACCAAATGTTAAGGGGTTCTCTAAGGCTACATAAGGTGCAGCATCCTCGTGAGAGTGGACACAGAGAGCCACTAAGCAGGAAAGAGTGTAAAATACATCCGTGTACACACAGTCCCTTTATAGTTGACAGAGGCTGCCATGTGGGTTAAGGTGGAAAAGAATGTCTTCTCCATAAATAACATTGGACCAGAGGGTTACACGTAGGAAAAAATAAATCTAAGCTTATTTTCACACTGTAAAAACACTGCTTATTGTTTTATCTTATTATTGTGCATTTTGAGGATTTATTTCTAAAATTCATGAATAAAAATTATATACAGTCATCCTTCACTATTCGCGGGTGATTGGTTTCAGGATCTCTGCTCTGACACCAAAACCTGCAGGTGCTCAAGCCTCTTACATAAAATGGTCCAGCGTTTGCATATAACCCATGTTCATCCTCCTGTGTACATGAAATCATCTCTAGATTACTTATAATTCCTCACACAGCCTACACACCATTCCGTTTGTGTCCATTCAACATAGTTTTGCTTTTTGGAACTTTGTGGATTTTTTCTCTGAATATTTTTGATTTATAGTTGGCTCAATAAACACCTGTAAACCCCACAGATACGGAGGAGCGACTGTGTATTTATAGTATGAAGGATGATGTGTTGACATGTGTCCCCGTGGAGATGAGACTAACAAGGCCTATGACTCTACAGATGTTTCATCTTGGAATGGCTCTGCCAGCTTTCCAGGTCTGCAGAGAGTAAGAATATCACTTGTTCATCTGATTCACGATCCTTGCAACCTCCTATGCGCTGCATCGTTGGATGGAAATTGGAGTCCCAGACAGAAATCAGGCTCCACCTTGCTTCCAGAAGCTCAGAGTCCAGGGGTGAGAACCCAGTGGAGAACATACGGGGCTATACGGACATAGTAACGATAACACCAGAAACTTTCGGCCAATAAAGAGTCACATTACCTAAAGGATAAGGGCAGACGTGTTTATTTGAAGAGGAGAGAGCTACATTGAAATGATAAAAAAATTTATAAGTTTCACTGCTGCCAAGGGCTGAAAGATAGTCTGAGGGGAGGTGGAACAGCATGAGGGAAGATGGAACAGCACGTGTCTAAGTGCTGTGTTAACAGGGAGTCTCTTGTATGTTTGGAATTGTGAGTTCCTCAGTGTGATCACAGCCTCCAGTAGGACTAGGAAGTAAGCCAGTAGGTTGGAGAGGTGGGCAGGGGTCAAGTGAAGTGGAGAATTGTGGGCTAAGCAAAGGAGTGTGTTTTCCCTGCAGGAGGCAGTGGGGACCTTAGACATTTGTAAGCGAGAGAGAGGCACGTTCAGATTCGTGGTGTGAGGAAGAGCGATGCCCTAAGATGCAGACTCACACCTTCAGATTCCTGCTGCTGGTACATTGGAGCTGTGAAGCCGGTTTTGAGACAGGGCTGTTGTGTCCCTAGAAGACCCCTTCAAGGCCTGACGGTGGTGCTCATGGATAGAAGACAACTTTCGATCTGGGCTCAGCATTTGGAAGTTCCGTGTACACGCTGGTATCTGTTGGGGGTGTCTTGGGCCTCTGAGAAGGGCGAGTGATTTTTCCCTGTGTGAGAACGCGGTGATCCAACTGTGCGTATGTCACCTCCTGAGGGTCTTGTTCTTCAGAGTCCTGGAGAGAGGGAAATGTTGAGTGAGCGAGGGGCTCACATTCTTCAGGACTAGTAGGGAATAAGATTCGATCCATGAGGCTGGACCGAGGAGGACCTACCTCCCTGTTCACTGTTCTGTCCCCCGCAGGCTCTTGGTCCATTACAGCAGCATCTGTAGGAGACAAAAGTCATCAAAACAGCTGGGAGGGCCCGTCTGGGTCCTCATTTCATGTGCAGAGCCCAACACACAGGGGAGGCCGTAGACGCCTGAGGTCCCTCAGCTGCCAACAGCCAGACTCAGACATTCTGTCTCTCTGAGTGCAAGACCCTTTCCCATGAACGGCTCTCAATTTCCATCCCATTGATTCTGTCTCCCACTTTCTGCCTGTCACGGAACCTTCTCCTGGATGTCAGTGGCTGCAGGGACATGAGGATACAGTTCACAATCAAGCAATGGTCTGTGAGCTGAAGGCAGGGACAGGGGGTCTGGTGCTCTCTCTAGAAATCCCTGCCTCTGTGGCTCCTGCCTTGGGCCAGAGACCATCCTGCCGGTGAGAAATACACACCTGCGTGCTCCCATCCCGCTTCCCCACACGGCCCTGAGGTCTGTGGCCTCTGCTTCGTGAGACTTACTCTTTTTGTTGGAGCACCAGCGATGCAGGAGAAAGAAGAAGATGGTGAAGAGGATCATGGCCACTGAGGTCCCAATCAGAACATGCAGGTGTCTGGGGATACCTGGAGGAAGACGAGACTCCAATAAGAAGCTAATCATAGCAGTTCTTTGTTATGGATTGTCTCTCGTTTCTTGATTGACAGGTAACCATGTGGAATGTCTCCTTAGGACAAGCGGCCTGATGGCGGGAGACCCAGCTTTCTGCTGCTCTGTTTTGAGGAAGGAGGAAGGGGACCAGGAGCCAAGGCACGTGGGAGCCTCTAGAAACTGGGACATGTGAAGAGCAGATTCTCGCCTGGAACCTTCGGAGGGAAGGCAGCCTTGCTGTCACCTTGATTTTAGCCCAGTGAGGTGCATTTCATCCTTTGAGCTACAGCACTGTAAAATAATTAAAAAGCCGTTTTGTTTTCATCCACCAATTTTGTGGAAATTTGTTATGGCAACAATAGAAAAGGATTCTAACTGCACAGCCTGAGCATGGGGCCATGGCTGAATGAGTCAGTGAGTCGAAGTGTGCGTGCAAGGCTCTTTACTGCAAGGCTCTGGCTCTGCTGAGTCAGCCAGGGTTGCCTCATGACCCACAGGAGTTCATTCCTTGGCAAGTGGAACTTCTCTAAAACACCTCACCATCATTAGATGTTCCCTTCCCTTCCCTCTTTCAAGCCCCCAGGAATTTATCCTCCAGTTAGGAATGCAGGGAGAACACTGGATTTTTCCTGAGAAGGATATCAGATTTGCAATCATTCTTCCAGCATGTAGGAGGTCTCAACTGCAGAAGATTAGAGATTAAGAGACTTCACTGAGCCCTGTGCTGGGCCAAGATCCCTTTTGCTGTTGGAGTGTCTGGAGTTCAGAGAGATGGTGGAAAACAGGCCCACGGTCAGAGCTGGGAGGTGCTGAGCCAAGGCTTGAATCCAAGGCTTCCACCTCCCCAGGTTTCCAAAAGCAGAGATAAGAGGGATTCTTTACTCACCGGTTTTGGAGCTTGGTTCAGTGGGTGAAGGCCAACTACGTGAAGGGTTTCCTAGAACAGAGGCAGGAGAGAGGTGAGGAAATGAGGGTGCCTGTCCTCTACTCAAGGGAAATCTTTGAGGTTGGTTCACGGCCAACACTCTGTTATCCAACACTGGGCTCTGGGAGTCCTGGGATCCTCTTCTCCATAATTTTTGTATGTGTTACCCATTGTCTTGAGACTTTAAGATATAGAGAGAAAACAGGAACATCACATTACCTGACTTAAAAATATGTTACAGAGCTGTAGTAAGCAAAACAGCATGATGCTGGCATAAAGAAAAGTGCATAGAACAATGGAGAAAAATGAAGAACACAGATATAATCTATCCGTCTACATTCAATGGTTTTTTTTCTTTTCTTTTCTTTTCTTTTTTTTTTTTTGAGATGGAATCTTGCTCTGTTAACCAGGCTGGAGTGCAGAGGTGCAATCTCGGCTCACAGTAACCTCTGTCTCCTGAATTCAAGCAATTCTCTTGCCTCAGACCCTTGAGTAGTGGTATGACAGGAGCTGACCACCATGCTCAGCTAATTTTTGTACTTTTAGTGGAGACAGGGTTTTACTATGTTGTCCAGGCGGGCTTGAAACTCCTGGTCTCAGGTGATCCACCCACCTTGGCCTCTGAAAGTGCTGGGATTGCAGGTGTGAGCCACCATGCCCAGCCAATCCAATACATTTTGACAAAAGTGTCAAGAACCGACAATCAGGAAAGGACAGTCTTTTCAATAAACGATGCGGGGAAAACGGGTTATCTGCATGCAGGGAATGAAACTGCACCTCTACCTCTCACCATTCAGAAAAGTCAAATCCAAATGGATTAAATACATGAGTCTAAGTCCTGAACCTATGAAACACGTAGAAGAAAATATTGGGCAAATGCTTCAGGACATTTGTTTGAGAAAAGACATTTTGTTTAAAACCTCAAAAACACAAGTAATCAAAGCAAAAAACAGACCACAGGGATTATATCAAACTAAGCAGCTTCTGCACTGCAAAACAAGCAACCAATAAAGTGAAGAGACAACCCACAGAATGCGAGCAAATATTTGCAAACTATGCATCTGAGACGGGATTTATAACTAGAAATATAAGAAGCTCACATAACTCAATAAAACAAATAATTTAACTAAAAAATGAACAAAAGACATGAACAGGCATTTCACCACAAACAAAACATATAAATGGCCATGATGTGTATGAAACACTGTTCAGTATCACTCATTATTAGAGAAATACAAATTAAAATCACAATGAATTTTCATCTCACCCCATTAAAATGGCTTTTCTCTGGAAGATAGGGAAACAAATGCTGGCAAGATGGTAGAGAAAGGAGAATCCTTCCAACCCTGTTGGTAGGAAGGTAAATTAGTACAGCCATTAAGCAGAAAAGTATGGAAGTTCTTTAAGAAACTAAAAAGAGGCTGGGCATGGTGGCTCATGCCTGTAATCCCAGCAGTTTCGGAGAGTGAGGCGGGCACCTTGCTTGAGGTCAGGAGTTTGAGAGCAGCCTGATCAACATGGGGGAACCCTGTCTGTTCTAAAAAATACAAAACGTAGCTAGGCGTTGTGGCGTACACCTGTAATCCCAGCTCCCAGGGAGGCTGAGGCAGAAGAATCATTTGATTCCAGGAGGCCTCTGCCTCCCAGGAGGTTGCAATGAGCCTAGATTGTGTCACTTGCCCGCCAGCCTGGGCTACAGAGGAAAGCTCTGCCTCAAAAACAAAAACCAAACAAAAACCAAGCAAAAGACTAAAAAGAGAATTTTCATAGTATTCACAAATTCACTACTGGGTTTACATCCAAAGGAAAGGACTTCAGTGTATGGAAGTTCTATCTGCACTCCCATGACTGGTCCAGCACAGTTCACAGTAGCCAAGATGTGGAGTCCACCTACCTGCCCATCAGTGGGTGAACGGATAGAGAGAATGTAGTACATACACACAGTGGAGACTACTCATCCATAGAGACAATAACATCCTGCCATTTGCAGCCACATGGATGGAACTGGAGCTCATTAGAAAGATTCCCATTTCTCACCCTTATGCAGGAGCTCTAAAGTGGATCTCAAGAAGGTAGAGAGTAGAATGGTGGCTACCAGAGGCTAGGAAGGGAACGGTGGAAGTCTGTCCTGACCAGTTTCTCCATCTGCCTGGGTGCCTGGAGCCCTGACCGTGGACCACCACGCAGGCCATGCAGGAGGGTGTGGAGGTGCCCTCCCTGCCATCCTGCGTCCTGATCCCGCCCTCACACCGAAGCTTGGTCTTCTCTCTGAACCTGTCCATGCTTCTCTCCATCATCAGCAGCAAGTTCCTCAGCTATGGCTCTGGGATCATAAGACATGGGACAGGCATGGGGTTTCCTCACCTGTGACAGAAACGGGCAGTGGGTCACTCGGGTCTGACCACTGGTAGGGTGTGGTACGGAAAGAACCGAAGCATCTGTAGGTTCCTCTGTGGGTGGCAGGGCCCAGAGGGAAGTCGGCCTGGAATGTTCCATTGATGCTTGGCACTGCAGAGAGACTAAGTTCACGAGCCTCCCCCTCCCTGGATAGATGGTACATGTCAAACGAGCACCGGGAGCTGCAGGACAAGGTCACGTTCTCTCCTGCCTGAACCGTGGGGCCCGGCTGGGCTGAGAGAGAAGGTTTCTCATATAGACCTGGAAGGAGAAGA
Source organism: Macaca nemestrina (assembly GCF_043159975.1). Lineage (NCBI taxonomy): Eukaryota > Metazoa > Chordata > Mammalia > Primates > Cercopithecidae > Macaca > Macaca nemestrina. The sequence goes on along the minus strand of NC_092144.1, from coordinate 65,096,585 downwards.
GGCAGTTTCCTCAGGGAAGTTCTTCCCTGTCACAGCTCCCCTCACATCTGAGCTGAGAACTCACTCCTCTGCTCTATGACCTAATGCTCTCTCTGTCTCTCACCCTCCACCCCGTCTGTCTTCATGTCTGTTTCCTCCTTCCACCTTCTCTGTCTCTCTAGGTCTCTGACCTCACTTCCCCAGCCCGAGGTGTGTTTTCCCTTTTTGTATGGTTTTCTTCTCTCTGATCCTCCTTGGATTGTTGACTTGATCTTCCTTTTTCTTTAATTCTGAGTTTCTCACTTTCTGTTTTGTTCATAACCTTCTGCACATTTCTATCTCTTATCTATCGATCGATCAATCTATCTACTACCTGTCAATCTATCAATTATCTATCTGTAATCTATATCTATGTATCATGTATCTCTCTCTGTATCTGTTGTCTGTCTCTCTATCTATCCACCATTCATCTATTTTCTATACCTATGTATCATCTGTCTATTCCCTCTCTATCTGTCTGCCTCTCTGTCTCTATGTATCATCTACGTATCTATGTACCTATCTATGTGTCTATCTATCTCTCTATCTATCTATCGATCTATCTATCTGTCTATCTATCTATCATCATCATCATCATCTCCATGAATCATCTATCTATCAATCGCCATCTATGTATCTATAACCCATCCATTATCTATCATCTACCTATTTATCATCTATCTATATCTATCTATCCATCTATCATCTGTCTCTCTCCATCTCCTTGTCTTTCTCTGCCTCTCAGTCTCTCTAGTTCTATTTGGAATCTTTGCAATCCATCCCCACATCTTTATCTATCTCTGTTTGTGCCCCCGCCCTCAGGGTTCTGATTTTGGAGCTTTTCTCTCCTCCCTTCCATCATTCTCTCCACTCCTCTGCCCTCTTTTCTGTTTCTTTATGTGTCTGTGAGTCTCTCAATCACCTTCCTCTGGCTCCTTCTCTGTGTGTCTTTGCTTTTTGTCTTCTCTTTATGTCTTTGCTTTTTGATGTTCCTGATTTCTCCCTGTGTCTCTCAGGAATCCTATCATATGTGGGGTTATGTGGAATATGAGCCTCAGAATCCAGTGCGGGGACCCCAAGTACACACAGCATACAGGGGTTGGTGTTCTGGGGTCATGATATCCTGGGACGATGACTGTCCACTGCACGGAAGGCAGAGGTGTCAGCACAAACACGGCATCTGTAGGTGCCACAAGGCCTGAGGCCACAGGGGCTGACTCAGGACAGAAATATGGGTGTCCTTGGGTTCTCCTGGTAGAAACACTTTGTGGAGGTAAAACAGAAATGAAACTTATAACCTGTGCCAAGTCTCTGAGGAAAGTCAGCATGGAAGGACACCTCTGGGACATGTCTGTCTGTCTGGGTGTCCCCTTTAACTCTTTCTCTCTTTTCTACCTCCCTGTATGGCCCCTGTGTCTGTCCTCTGTTATGACACCTGGTCTGTGCTTGTGTCTCCTGTTTCTCTGTCTCTGTTGGTACAGACCTCGCCACGTCAGTCTCTCTCCATAAGAATCCCACACTCATCTTCCTCAAGACAACCTGGGGCTTCCAAGTCCTGGATCATTCACTCTGTGTCCCAGTGACAATGAGAAGAATGTCCGGACACTCTCACCTGTGATCACGATGTCCAGGGGGTCACTGGAAGCTGACAACACATAGGGGGAGTGAGTGACAGAACCGTAGCATCTGTAGGTCCCTGCAAGGGCAGACGTCGTGGGACCCATGGAATAGTTGGCCTGGGAACCCCCACCGTGGAGCTCTCCAACAAGGTGCAAGGGCTCCTCAAAGGTCACCTCACTTTGCAGAAAGAAGTGCTCAAACACGGTATCTGAGGAACATTGTAGGGTGACCGTCTCTCCTGATTTCACCAGGGGACCTGGGAGGGCCAGGAGGGAAGGTTTTCTGTGGACTCCTAGAAAGAGAGGTTGTGATTTAGAAGGCGTCTCCCTTTGTCATCATATCCATGGCACCTGGAACGAGTGAGGGTTCCCCTCCCTGCTGTCTGTCTCTCTCCTCCCTCTCTGTGTCTCCCTGTCTTTTATCCCCTGGTGCAGGTCCCTCCATCTGTGTCCCTCCCTCTTCTCTGTCCGTCTGTCTCTAGTAGCCTCGGACGCCCTTCCCACTGGGCTCAGCCTCATCTCTTAGGCTGTCGTATCTGTTTCCCACTCATCTCTTTCCTGCTGTCTATGTGGGGGTGGAAGAGGAACCACGACAGGCTGCATGTCCAGGCTCTTAGCAGCCTGGTTCAATCTCTTTTGGACAATCTGGAATCCCTGGCAGGAGGTATGAAGTGATCAGTAAGGCAGGCACCAGTGTCCACACTCCCTGTTCCTGGTGGGGATTGGGAGCCTCTCCTGCCATGCCTGTGCCTTCTCCATGGCCTCAGCTTCCACAGGGTGGCTCCTGGTGCTGGTTCCAGGAGCATCGACCCCTCCCTATGTGGATGGAGCCTGGTGGTGGCATCAGCATCCTGCCCTTGCTGATCTCGGGGTTGCCAATCTTCTCCTTGTTTGATTTCTTTAATTAATTGATTAATTAATTGATTTTTGAGGCAGAGTGTCACTTTTTCACCCAGGCTGGAGTGTAGTGGTGTGGTCTTGGCTCACTGCAACTTCTGCCTCCCGGATTCAAGCGATTGGATCCAATCGTTGGTTTACTGGCGCCCACCACCATGCCCGGCTATCATTGTTTGGTTTCCTAACTCGTCCTTGAGCTGGTTCCTGTGTTGGTTTCCTGTTGCTGCGGCAGAAAATTATCACAAACATGGCGGCAGGAGAAACACACTGACCCCTTCCACTTCTGGAGACAGAAATTGGATCCAGTCCTCCCTGGGCTAAAATCAAGGCGTCTACAGAACTGTGTTCCCTCTGGAGACTCAGCAGAGCGGTTCTCTTGACTTCTTCAGCCCATAGAGGCCACCTGCCATTGTGGATCGTGGCCTTCCTCCACCTTCAATGCCCACAGTGGCTGATGGAGTCTCCCACGATACTGCTCTAATCCCCACTCTCCTTCTCCTCCTCCCGTCACGAGGACCCTTGTGATTCCACTGAGCCCAGTGGGACAGTTCAGGCCGCCTCCCCATCTCAAGGTCAACTCATCAACAACCTGAGCTCCATCTTCCCCTTCAGTCCCCTGCCCTATAGCATAAAGAGTCACAGGCTCCAGGGATTAGAATGTAGCCATATTGGGGACAGTTATTCTTCCCATCACAGCACCCATTTCCGTGTATTCAATTCCCCTGTACCCCAAAGACAGTCAGGTCCTGGGTGATGGGACCCTGACGGACACCCCAGCAGAAGCTCTGGGATTCAGGAGGTGGGACAAGGGGAAGCCCAGACAGGAGCCCTCTCACCTGTGACCATGATCGCCAGGGGGTTGCTGGGAGTCGACCACTCAGTGAGGGAGTGCGGGTGTGAACCCCGACATCTGTAGGTCCCTGTGTGTGCCGGAGTCACAGGGCCAATGAGGAAGCTCTCCTGGAATATTCTGCCGTGGAAGACGGGAATGTGGCTTCTGTCGTCTTTGTACAGAGTGAAGTTGGTAAACCCACCACGATAGTGACACCGAAGAGTCACGTTTCCTCCCTGAGGCACCACAGGGCTGGGCCAGGCAGACAGGAACGGCTTGTCCTGATCACCTGGGGGAGAAGGAGGCGCTGCCTTAGAGAGGAGGATGTGGAGTCACCCATCCCTCCTTGTGCTCAGAAGATTGTTCCCCTTTCCATGTTTCTAAGGCTCCTACCACACCTGGGTGTCCAGGGCTACAGGAAGAACCTATGCAGCATGGACATGGCGTCTCCCTACAACAAAAGTGTCAGCTGAGAACTTTGAACAAGTGCTGAATAAGTGACTCTTACTAGATTTTAATACTGCAAGATTGCTCACATAAAACAACACAAAGTAGACACGGCATGGAGGGCGTGTCCTTTGTGAATGGAATATCAGGCCAGTGCATGAACCGAGCCCCCATCAGAAGATTTGGAATGTCAGGGTCATGGCTGTGGTTTCCCCACCTCTTCTGGTAGAATGACAGCAGCCACACTGCAGCCCTGACCGTCATGGAAACACTGGAGGGTGTGAGTTACACCTTTGTCCTCAGAGGACCTGCTGTTCCTAGCACTGCTTCCCTCCCTTCCTCAGTCGCTGACACCACTTCCTCCCTGCACACCTCAGCGTGGAGCACCCCAAGCTCACCCCGGTCTTCACAGAGCTTGACTCAGCCAAGGGTAAGAAGAGCCAGAGAGGGCGAGGTCAGAAGTGTGAGCCGAGCACCCCAGGGTCCCCCCTTCTTATTGTATGACAGACTGTCTGACAGGACTTCCCTCTTGTTTCAGGAAAATCCTCTTAGGTGGGGAGATGACACCCTAAGGTTTGGGGAAGGACTCACCCGTGTGTGGACAGGCCCTCTGGACCAAGAAGAACCCTGGAAAGAAAGATCATGATGGATGATCCATCTGCAGGCAAACCAGGGCCTCCCCTGCTGCCCCCACGGGGCTGTGCGTCTGGGCAGCCAGGCCCTTGCTGGGCTGAAGGTAAACTCACCCTGGCTGCCTACCTGCCCCCGCAGCAGGGATCTCAGCTGCCCAGAGACCCAGACTCCTGATCCAGATCTCCACCCCAGGGGTAGATCTACACAACAGGCCCACATGTCCACTCCATGCTGATATCTCTACTCCAGACCCAGATCTCCAACCCAGGCCCATATCTCCACCCCAGGCCCATCCCTCCATGCCAGGCCCAGATCTCCACTCCAGGCCCAGATCTCCACTCCAGACCCAGATCTCCACCCCAGGCCCATATCTCCACCCCAGGCCCAGATCTCCACTCCAGGCCCAGATCTCCACTCCAGGCCCATATCTCTACCCCAGGCCCATATCTCCACACCAGGCCCATATCTCCACTCCAGACCCAGATCTCCACCCCAGGCCCATATCTCTACCCCAGGCCCAGATCTCCACTCCAGGCCCATATCTCCACTCCAGGCCCATATCTCCACTCCAGGCCCATCCCTCCATGCCAGGCCCATGTCGCCTTTCCAGACCCAAATCTCTACTCCAGGCCCATATCTCCACTCCAGACCTGTATCTCCACTCCAGACCTGTATCCCAACTCCAGGTCCATATCTCCACTCCAGGCCCATATCTACACTCCAGGCCCATATCTCCACTCCAGACCCAAATCTCCACTCCAGACCCAGATCTCCACCCCAGGCCCATATCTCTACTCCAGGCCAAAATTTCCACTCCAGACCCAGATCTCCACCCCCGGCCCATCCCTCCATGGCAGGCCCATGTCTCTATCCCAGGCCCATATCTCCACCCCAGGCCCAGATTTCCACTCCAGGCCCATATCTCTACCCCAGGCCCATATCACCACTCCGGGCCCATATCTCCACTCCAGGCCCAGATCTCCACTCCAGGCCCAGATCTCCACTCCAGGCCCATATCATCACTCTGGGTCCATATCTCCACTCCAGGCCTAGATCTCCACTCCAGGCCCATCTGTCCATGCCAGACCCATATCTCCACACTAGGCCCAGATCTCCACTCCAGACCTGTATCTCCACTCCAGGCCCATATCTCCACTCCAGGCCTGTATCTCCACTCCAGGCCCAGATCTCCACTCCAGGCCCATATCTCCTCTCCAGGCCCATATCTCCACTCCAGGCCCAGATCTCCCCTCCAGGACCATATCTCCACTCCAGGCCCAGATCTCCCCTCCAGGCCCAGATCTCCACTCCAGGCCCAGATATCCACTCCAGGCCCATATCTCCACTCCAGGCCCATATCTCCAATCCAGGCCCAGATCTCCCCTCCAGGACCATATCTCTACTCCAGGCCCAGATCTCCCTTCCAGGCCCATATCTTCACTCCAGACCTGTATCTCCACTCCAGGCCCGTATCTCCACTCCAGGCTCAGATCTCCACTCCAGGCCCAGGTCTCCCCTCCAGGACCATATCTCCACTCCAGGCCCAGATCTCCCCTCCAGGCCCATATCTCCACTCCAGGCCCAGATATCCACTCCAGGCCCAGATCTCCACTCCAGGCCCATATCTGTACCCCAGGCCCATATCTCCACTCCAGGCCCATATCTCCACTCCAGACCTGTATCTCCACTCCAGACCTGTATCCCCACTCCAGGTCCATATCTCCACTCCAGGCCCATATCTCCACTCCAGGCCCATATCTCCACTCCAGGATCATATCTCCACCCGAGGCCCAGATCACCACCCCAGTGCTTCCTCCGCCGATTCCCTTCCAGGACTCACCAACACACGCCACGCTGAGGACCATGAGCGACATGGTGCTGCCGGTGCAGACAGGCGGCCGCGCCCCAGCTCAGCTCAGCAGCGCTCAGGATGTGATCTGGCGCCCTGCCCATGCAGTTGACGTGCTGACCACATCATGGGAGGTGACGTACGCAGGCTCTTCCTACCTTGCATGAGGCCCAGCGGGTGCTCACTCAAGAGTGGAAAATGGCTTCCTGGAAATTGTTCTCACTAGAACTGACACCTTGCGTCCTTCACTATGACCAGCTCAAAACACGTCTCAGATCCAACCTCCCGGACACGAGGTGACTGAAATCTGTGTTGACGTGAAAGACTTTTTATGTATTTTTATTGTTTTTATCTGTGTTTCAAACTCTTTTCCGTGTGTAATATGCCAAATATCTAATAGGTATTATGAAGGTTGTCAGAGCAATTGTGACGAATAAACCATTAGGATGTTTCATGCTTGTATTTCTAGTATGACAGCAGAACCAGTTTAAATGATTTAAATACCCAGGGAAGGATTATGCTATTGTTTACAATCTTAGAACTGTTCTTTATCAGCAAAACCCACAACATGTCAATTCTGGATTTTTGTCATTTTATCTACAATTTGTCTCATGACCCAAGAGTCCAGAGCCCCAACTCATGGTTCGCTCTCTGTCTGTCTCTCTGCCTCCCTCATTTTAAATTGTATGGAAATATCCAGTAACATAATGCTATAGAAAATCAAGCGGCCCCCAGGACTTTGGGAAGCAGAAGTTTGCGGATCAACGGAGGTCGGGAGTTCGAGACCTCCCTGGCCAACTTAATGAAGCCATGTCTCTGCTAAAAATACAAAAATTAGCTGTTCCTGGTGGTGAGCTAATGTCAGCTACTCAAGAGGCTGAGGCAGGAGAATCTCTTGAAGCTGGGAAGTGGAAGTTGCAGTGAGCTGAGATCGTGCCACTGCAGTCCAGCCTGGGCGACAGAGTGAGACTCCGCCTCAAGAAATATTTTAAAAAGCATAGCAAATAGCCTATAATAAAAAACTAGAGGACTCCAGCTACCAAATTTTAAGGGGTTGTGTAAGCCTATGTAATGTGCAGCATCCTCAAGAGAGCGAACACAGAGATCTCCTTATCGGAAAACAGTGTCTAAAATACATCCGTGTACACACAACCCCGTTAGAGTTGACAAAGGCTGCCGTGTGGTTTAAGGAGGAATAGAATGTCTTCTCAATAGATAACATGGGCCTGAGGGTTACGCATAGAAAAAATAAATCTACACGTATTCTCACACTATAAACCACTTCTTGTTTTTTATCTTGGTATTGTAAATTTTTTATGATTTATATTTAAAATTGAGAAATAAAAGTTAGATACAGTCGTCCTTCACTATTCGTGGGTGATTGGTTTCAGGATCTCGGCTCAGATACCACAATCTGCAGGTGCTCAAGCCTCTTACATGAAATGGCACAGGGTTTGCATATAACCCATGTTCATCCTCCTGTGTACATGAAATCATCTCTAGATTACTTATAATTCCTGACACAGCCTACACACCATTCCATTTGTGTCCATTCAACATAGTTTTGCTTTTTGAAACTTTGTGGATTTTTTCTCTGAATATTTTTGATTTATAGTTGGCTCAATAAACACCTGTAAACCCCACAGGTCTGGAGGAGCGACTGTGTATTGATAGTATGAAGATGATGTGTGGACATGTGTCCCCGTGGAGATGAGACCAACAAGGCCTATGACTCTACAGATGTTTCATCTTGGAATGGCTCTGCCAGCTTTCCAGGTGTGCAGAGAGTAAGAATATCACTTGTTCATCTGATTCGTGATCCTTGAAACCGCCTACGTGCTGCATCGTTGGATGGAAATTGGAGTCCCAGAGACAAATCAGGCTCCACCTGCTTCCAGAAGCTCAGATTCCAGGGATGAGAACCCAGTGGAGAACATGTGGGGCTATATGGACATAGTAATGATAACACCGGAAACTTTAGGCAAAAAAAGAGTCACCTAAAGAATGAGGGCAGACACATTTATTTGAAGAGGAGAGAGCTACATAGAAATCACAACAAATTTTTATAAGGTTTACTGATAACAGAAGACTGAAAAATCGTCTGAGGGGAAGTGGAACAGCATGAGGGAAGGTGGAACAGCATGAGTCTAAGTGCCGTGTTAAGAGGGAGCCTCTTGTATGTTGGGAATTGTGAGTTCCTCAGTGTGACTGCAGCCTCCAGTAGGACTAGGAAGTAAGCCAGTTAGGTTGGAGAAGTGGGCAGGGGTCAAGTGAAGGGGAGAATTGTGGGCTAAGCAAAGGAGTGCGTTTTCTCTCCAGCAGGCAGTGGGAACCGCAGACGTTGGTAAGCAAGACAGAGCCAGCAGATTTGTGGTGTGAGGAAGAGCAATGCTCTAAGATGCAGAGTCGAGACTTCAGAATCCAACTGCTGGTACATTGGAGCTGTGAAGCCGGTTTTGAGAAAGGGCTGTGGTCTCCCTAGAAGACCCCCTCCAGGACTGTCTGTGGTGCTCCTGGGCTGGAGACAACGATCTGGGCTCAGCATCTGGAAGCTCTATGTACATGCTGGTATCTGTTGGGGGTGTCTTTTGCCTCTGAGAAGGGCGAGTGATTTTTCCCCGTGTGAAAACGCAGTGATCCAACTGTGCGTATGTCACCTCCTGAGGGTCTTGTTCTTCAGATTCCTGGAGAGAGGGAAATGTTGAGTGAGGGAGGGGACTCACATTCTTCAGGACTAGTAGGGAATAAGACTATAACCATGAGGCTGGCCTTAGGAGGACTATCTCCCTGTTCATTGTTCTGTCCCCCACAGGCTCTTGGTCCATTACAGCAGCATCTGTAGGAGACGGAAGAAGTCATCAAAACAGCTGGGAGGGCACGTCTGGGTCCTCATTTCATGAGCAGATACCAACACACACGGGGAGGCCGTAGGTGCCTGAGGTCCCTCAGCTGCCAACAGCCAGACTCAGACATTCTGTCTCTCTGAGTGCAAGGCCCATCCCATGAAGAGCTGTCAGTTCCCATCCCAGTGATTCTGCCTCCCACTTTCTGCCTGTCATGGAACCTTCTCCTGGATGTCAGTGGCTGCAGGGACATGAGGATACAGTTCAGAATCAGGCAATGGTCTGTGAGCTGAAGGCAGGGACAGGGTGTCTGGTGCTCTCTCTAGAAAGCTCTGCCTCTGTGGCTTCTGCCTTGGGCCAGAGACCATCCTGCCGGTGAGAAACACACACCTGCGTGCTCCCATCCCTCCTCATCCTCCCTCCCCACACGGCCCTGAGGTCTCTGGCCTCTGCTTCGTGAGACTTACTCTTTTTGTCGGAGCACCAACGACGAAGGAGAAAGAAGAGGAGGATGGTGAAGATGATGGTGGCCACCGAGTACCTAATCACAATAGGCAGGTGTCTGGTGATACCTGGAGGAAGATGGAAATCCAATGAGAAGCTCACCATAGGAGTTCCTCTTTGAGGATTGTCTCTCATTTCTTGGTTGCCAGGCAACCCCATAAAACATCTCTTTAGGACAAGCACCCACGTGGTGGGAGACCCAGCTTTCTCCTGCTTTCTCAGTTATAGTTTTCGTAATAACCACAGAATGTGCCGATGAGACACCTGCTATCGTATGGATATTTGACCCCCCGAAGCTTCACTTTGAAATTTAACCCTGAGTGTGGGAGGTTGGGCCTATCGGGAGGTGTTTGGGTGATGGGGGTGGATCCATCATGAATAGATTAATGCTGCCCCACACGACAGGGTTAGCACGTTCTCCCTCTATTAGTGCTCTGGAGAATTGGTTCTTAAAAAGAGCTTGGAAGCTCCATCACACCCCGTTTCTCCCTGTCTTGCTGTGTGATCTCGGTGGTCTCTGCACATGTAGGCCCCCTTCTCTTCTACCAGAGTAGGAGCAGCCTGAGGCCACAGCCAGAAATAGATGCTGGTGTCCTGCCTCTTGTACACCTTGCAGAACCATGAGTCAACCAATTCTCTTTTCTGTAGAAGTTACCCAGGCTCAAGCGTTGTTTTATAGCCACAAAAAGGGACTAAGACAGCAACATCTTGAGATCAGGAGGAACGTCCCAGAACAGCCTGGGCTGTCTTCCTGTTCTTCCCAGAGGAGGACGTCATGCAGTGCTTTAGCTCAGTGCTTCCTGTGGCTCCAGGGTACAAAACCCAGGCAGGGCTGCTTTCTGGGTTCCCCCAGCTGCATTGCAAATGGGGTGACTCCATATGTTCCGAGCAGCTTTTCTGAGCCTTGGGGGACTGGCTCACACTGAAATGCAGGCTTCTGTAGTCACTTGCTGGTTATCTGTTAGTAATGAACCTGCCTATGTCATGTATTCTCTGTGTGTTCTGTCTCCCTGGAGTGACGGTGAGTGACAGAAACTGGCAGAGCCCCAGGTGCAGTACAGGAGGTGTTTAGAGTCTTCTCTGGGAAGACTGGACTAGGATCGATACACAGTGAATGTGCTTTACAATTTCTACGGCCAGAACCCTCTTGACTCAAACACATTACATTCAGGAAGAAAAGGCATAAAGTGAAATCAAGATCAAAACAGTGAAGTAGAACTGTCATATATCCAACAGCCAGGAAATAATGATGAAGCTCGTGAAGAACGTGCTCCTTTTTGTGATCTCGGGAGTCCTATATTAGGCTGCTGTTCTACCTGAGAGTCCGGAGGAAGGACAACCCCCTCCATCATCTATTGCTTCGGTACAACCTGTCCTTCTGTGAATTCGTACAAAAGGTGACCAGGAGATGGTGCTGGTGCTGGTCTCCGAGTCCAAGATCTGAACTCCAAAGAGTATTAGTTTTTACCTTCCCACGGTCTGTCTGTGTCTCTTAATGTGATAGGAAGTAGGGGTGAGATGGGGGATTTGGGTGAGGGGGCAAGTTTTATGCCATGAACAGAGAACTTTATTCCAGGGCCTGTGCTGGTGGGTTCGGGGGCCTTTCATATTTTCCATATGATCTCAGGCTCACAGAAAGCAAACAGAGAAGACGTTTTTGGCTGATTTTCTAATGGATAAGATAAAGGATCAAAGAAGTCATTATAGAGAAACAGAAAAATGATAATTGGGATTGAAGTGCCTTTGTCATTCGTGTATGTTATATGACATTTATGAGTCTTGTATTTTTATTTTTTGTGATGGAGTCTCACCCTGTCACCCCGGGTGTAGTCCAATGACGCGATCTCGGCTCACTGAAACCTCTGCCTCCCGGGTGGAAGCCATTCTCCTCCTTCAGCCTCCCGAATAGCCGGTATTACAGGCATGAGCCACCACACCCAGCTAGTTTTTGTTTATTTAGTAGAGTTGGGTTTGACCATAGTGTCCGGGCTGTTCTTGAACTCCTGACCTCAATGGATCCATCCGCCTCAGCCTCCCAAAATGTTGGGTTACAGGTGTGAGCCACCGTTCACAAACTCCTGTGTTACATTATAATAGGTCTCTACCTTTGCACCACGCCTCATGTATCAATCAGTCCTCTGCCAGGTATTGATTTACATGTAGGAAAAATAAATCTCAGAAAGAAATTAAACAATTAGGAAAAATCAAACCAGGCAAGCCCTCCCTGCGAAGTATTCTACCTCACATAGACATCTTATATCCATCCACTTCATTCATTTAGTGTCTAAATACACAACACATTTCACCAGTGGGGCGGGAATTGCCTTTTCCACAGTCTCCTAGATTCCAGTTACGCACCTGGGCCTCCCTTATGTTCATGTCAGACACTATTAATCATGTAGGGATTCCTAGTTAGCCCGAGGTGAATCCAAGGGCTGTGAGTATAAAACACACACTCCTTGTCCTCCTTAGTTTCCTGTGTGCCCAGTGTGCTCTCCTCTCTCTCCAGTGGTCTTGTAATTCTCCCATCTCATTCCCAGCGTTTCAGGCAGAGCCTCTTCCTTCCACATAAGATTGTTTTCACCTTTGTTCCTTCACAGCTGACTGCTGTGTGTGGAAAATCCTTCCGCCAGTCTTCCAGGGGTTGATCAATATTTTTCATAAAGATCACAAGTATTATTTGATCAGTGAGAACTTCTCTGTGACCTGAAATCATACACTCAGTATTATCTGTTATTTATTTTAAATTCTGGCTGGGTGCCCTGGTTCACGCCTATAATCCCAGTACTTTGGGAGGCTGAGAAGGTCAGATGACTTTAGATTGGGAGTTGGAGATAGACTGGGCCACATGGTGAAACATCGTCTCTACCAACAATCTACAAAAAGAATTAGCCAGGTGTGGCGGCGGGTGCCTGTATCCAAGCTACTTGAGAGGCTGAGGCAGAAGAATCACTTGAACCCAGGAGGTGGAGGTTGCAGTGAGCCAAGATCATGACACTGCACTCCGGCCTAGGGGATAGAGCGAGACTCTGACCTAATAAATACATAATTAATAAATACATAAATAAATAGATTTCATGCACCAATGTTTCCCAATGGATCAGCCATTTATAGGTCCACTTGTGCATTCATTCTCTTTTTCCTCCCGTTTACCGATCTGAAACGTCAGTGTCCCAAGAGCACAGGCCAAATGCATCTTGTTTACTATTTGTGGAAGGCAGGAGAATCCACCCCACCCCAAAAATGTCCCTGTCCTAGCCTACACACCTTGTGAATAAGTGATTTTACATGGAGAGGAGGAATGAAGATTGCAGATGGAATTATGGTTGTTAATCAGCTGAACTGAAAAGGAGGGTATCCTGGATGATATTAGGGAGATGATGAAGATAATCTTGGTGAACCCAATAAAATCCCAAAGTCCTTAAGAGATGAGGAAGAAAGCAGAGGAACATTCAGAGAAAGAGGCGTGGACAAGGAAGAAGGGTCTGAGTGATGCCATGTGAGATGTGACCAGTCTTTGTGGGTTTTGAGGAAGGGGGAAGGGGACCAGGAGCCAAGGAACGTGGGAGCTTCTAGAAACTGGGACATGTGGAAAGCAGATTCTTGCCTGGAACCTTCAGAGGGAAGGCAGCCTTGCTGTCACCTTGATTTTAGCCCAGTGAGGTGCATTTCATCCTTTGAGCTACAGCACTGTAAGATAATTAAAAAGCCGTTTTGTTTTCATCCACCAATTTTGTGGAAATTTGTTATGGCAACAGTAGGAAAGGATTCTCACTGCCCAGCCTGAGCATGGGGCCATGGCTGAATGAGTCAGTGAGTCGGAGTGTGCGTGCAAGGCTCTTTACTGCAAGGCTCTTGCTCTGCTGAGTCAGCCAGGGTTGCCTGATGACCCACAGGAGTTCATTCTTTGGCAAGTGGAACTTCTCTAAAACACCTCACCCTCATTAGATGTTCCCTTCCCTTCCCTCTTTCAAGCCCCCAGGAATTTATCCTCCAGTTAGGAATGCAGGGAGAACAAACACTGCATTTTTCCTGAGAAGGATGTGAGATTTGCAATCGTTCTTCCAGCTTGTAGGAGGTCTCAGCTGCAGAAAATTGGAGATTAAGAGACTTCATGGAGCCCTGTGCTGGGCCACGATCCCTTTTGCTGTTGGAGTGTCTGGAGTTCAGAGAGATGGTGGAAGACAGGCCCACAGTCAGAGCTGGGAGGTGCTGAGCCAAGGCTTGAATCCAAGGCTTCCACCTCCCCAGGTTTCCAAAAGCAGAGATAAGAGGGATTCTTTACTCACCAGTTTTGGAGTTTGGTTCAGTGGGTGAAGGCCAACTACTTGAAGGGTTTCCTAGAATAGAGACAGGACAGAGGTGAGGAAATGAGGGTGCCTGTCCTCTACTCAAGGGAAATCTTTGAGGTTGGTTCATGGCCAACACTCTGTTATCCAACACTAGGCTCTGGGAGTCCTGGGATCCTCTTCTCTATAATTTTTGTATGTGTTACCCATTGTCTCGAGACTTTAAGATATAGAGGGAAAACAGGAGCATCACATTACCTGACTTAAAAATATGTTACAGAGCTGTAGTAAACAAAACAGCATGACGCTGGCATAAAGAAAAGTGCATAGAACAACGGAGTAAAATGAAGAACACAGATATAATCTATGCGTCTACATTCAATGGCTTTTTTGTTTTTTTGAGATGGAATCTTGCTCTGTCATCCAGGCTGGAGTGTAGAGGTGCAATCTTGGCTCACAGCAACCTCCGTCTCCTGAATTCAAGCAATTCTCTTGCTTCAGACTCTCGAGTAGTGGTATGACAGGCGCTGACCACCATGCTCAGCTAATTTTTGTACTTTTAGTGGAGACAGGGTTTTACTATGTTGGCCCGGTGGGCCTCGAACTCCTGGTCTCAGGTGATCCACCCACCTTGGCCTCTGAAAGTGCTGGGATTGCAGGTGTGAGCCACCATGCCCAGCCAATCCAATGCATTTTGACAAAAGTGTCAAGAACCGACAATCAGGAAAGGACAGTCTTTTCAATAAACGATGTGGGGAAAACAGGTTATCTGCATGCAGGGAATGAAACTGCACCTCTACCTCTCACCATTCACAAAAGTCAAATCCAAATGGATTAAATACATGAGTCTAAATCCTAAACCTATGAAACACATAGAAGAAAATATTGGGGAAATGCTTCAGGACATTTGTCTGAGAAAAGGCATTTTGTTTAAAACCTCAGAAACACAAGTAATCAAAGCAAAAAATAGACCATAGGGATTACATCAAACTAAGCAGCTTCTGCACTGCAAAATAAGCAACCAACAAAGTGAAGAGACAACCCACAGAATGGGAGCAAATATTTGCAGACTATGCATCTGAGATGGGATTTATAACTGGAAGCTCACATAACTCAATAAAACAAATAATTTAATTAAAAATGAGCAAAAGACTTGAACACACATTTCTCCACAAACAAAACATATAAATGGCCATCATTGAACTTGAACACACATTTCTCCACAAACAAAACATATAAATAGCCATCATGTGTATGAAAGTGTTCAGTATCACTCATCATCAGAGAAATACAAATGAAAAATCACAATGAATTTTCATCTCACCCCATTAAAATGGCTTTTATCCATATGACAAGCAAAACAAATGCTGAGGGAACCTCTGATCTCCCCAAACTGAGCCCAGTCTCCCTCCTCTGGGTCTGTCCTGACCAGTTTCTCCATCTGCCTGGGTGCCTGGAGCCCTGACCGAGGACCACCACGCAGGCCATGCAGGAGGGTTTGGAAGTGCCCTCTCTGCCATCCTGCATCCTGATCCCGCCCTCACACCGAGGCTTGATCTTCTCTCTGAACCTGTCCATGCTTCTCTCCATCATCAGCAGGAAGTTCCTCAGCTATGGCTCTGGGATCATAAGACATGGGACAGGCATGGGGTTTCCTCACCTGTGACAGAAACGGGCAGTGGGTCACTCGGGTGTGACCACTTGTAGGGTGTGGTATGGAAAGAACCGAAGCATCTGTAGGTTCCTCCGTGGGTGGCAGGGCCCAGAGGGAAGTCGCCCTGGAATGTTCCGTTGACGCTTTGCACTGCAGAGAGACTAAGTTCACGGGCCTCCCCCTCCCTGGATAGATGGTACATGTCAAAGGAGCGCCGGGAGCTGCAGGACAAGGTCACGTTCTCTCCTGCCTGAACCGTGGGGCCTGGCTGGGCTGAGAGAGAAGGTTTCTCATATAGACCTGGAAGGAGAAGAGGCAGTTTCCTCAGGGAGGTTCTTCCTTGTCACAGCTCCCCTCACATCTGAGCTGAGAACTCACTCCCCTGCTCTATGCTAATGCTCTCTCTCACCCTCCACCCCATCTCTCTTCATGTCTGTTTCCTCCTTCCACCTTCTCTGTCTCTCTAGGTCTCTGACCTCACTTCCCCAGCCCGTGGTGTGTTTTCCCTTTTTGTATTGTTTTCTTCTCTATGATCCTCCTTGGATTGTTGACTTGATCTTCCTTTCTCTTTAATTCTGAGTTTCTCACTTTCTGTTTTGTTCATAACCTTCTGAACATTTCTATCTATTATCTATCGATCTATCTATCTATCTATCTATCTATCTATCTATCTATCATCTATCTGCTACCTGTCAATCTATCAATTATCTATCTGTAATCTATATCTATGTATCATTTATCTCTCTATCAATTGTCTGTCTCTCTATCCACCATCTATTATCTGTATCTATGTATCATCTGTCTATTCCCTCTCTATCTGTCTGCCTCTCTGTCTCTATGTATCATCTACGTATCTATGTACCTATCTATGTGTCTATCTATCTCTCTATCTATCTATCGATCTATCTATCTGTCTATCTATCATCATCATCATCTCCATGTATCACCTATGTATCAATCGCCATCTATGTGTCTATAACCCATCCATTATCTATGATCTACCTATTTATCATCTATCTATATCTATCTATACATCTACCATCTGTCTCTCTCCATCTCCTTGTCTTTCTCTGCCTCTCAGTCTCTCTAGTTCTATTTGGAATCTCTGCAATCCATCCCCACGTCTTTATCTATCTCTATCTCTGTGCCCACCCGCCCTCAGGGTTCTGATTTTGGAGCTTTTCTCTCCTCCCTTCCATCATTCTCTCCACTCCTCTGCCCACTTTTCTGTCTCTTTATGTGTCTGTGAGTCTCTCATTCTCCTTCCTCTGGCTCATTCTCTGTGTGTTTATGTCTTTGCTTTTTGATGTTCCTGATTTCTTTTTGATGTCCCTGTGTCTCTCAGGAATCCTATCATATGTGGGGTTATGTGGAATATGAGCCTCAGAATCCAGTCTGGGGACCCCAAGTACACACAGCATACAGGGGTTGGTGTTCTGGGGCCACGATATCCTGGGACGATGACTGTCCACTGTATGGAAGGCAGAGGTGTCAGAACAAACACGGCATCTGTAGGTGCCACAAGGTCTGAGGCCACAGGGGCTGACTCAGGACAGAAACATGGGTGTCCTTGGGTTCTCCTGGTAGAAACGCTTTGTGGAGGTAAAACAGAAATGAAGCTTCTAACCTGTGCCAGGTATCTGAGCAAAGTCAGCACGGAAGGACGCCTCTCTCTGGGACATGTCTGTCTGTCTGAGTGTCCCCTTTAACTCTTTCTCTCTTTTCTACCTCCCTGTATGGCTCCTGTGTGTGTCCTCTGTTATGACACCTGGTCTGTACTTGTGTCTCCTGTTTCTCTGTCTCTGTTGGTACAGACCTTGCCAAGTCAGTCTCTCTCCATAAGAATCCCACACTCATCTTCCTCATGACCACCTGGGGCTTCCAAGTCCTGGATCATTCACTCTGTGTCCCAGTGACAATGAGAAGAATGTCCGGACACTCTCACCTGTGATCACGATGTCCAGGGGGTCACTGGGAGCTGACAACACATAGGGGGAGTGAGTAAAAGAACCGTAGCATCTGAAGGTCCCTGCAAGGTCAGATGTCGTGGAATTGATGGAATACTTGGCCTGGGATCCCCCACCATGGAGCTCTCCAACAAGGTGCATGGGCTCCTCAAGGGTCACCTCACGGTGCAGAAAGAAGTGCTCAAACACGGTATCTGAGGAACATTGTAGGGTGACCGTCTCTCCTGATTTCACCAGGGGACCTGGGAGGGCCAGGAGGGAAGGCTTTTTGTGGACTCCTAGAAAGAGAGGTTGTGAGTTTAGAAGGCGTCTCCCTTTGTCATCATATCCATGGCACCTGGAACGAGTGAGGGTTCCCCTCCCGGCTGTCTGTCTCTTTCCTCCCTCTCTGTGTCTCCCTGTCTTTTATCCCCTGGTGCAGGTCCCTCCATCTGTGTCCCTCCCTCTTCTCTGTCTGTCTGTCTCTAGTAGCCTTGGACGCCCTTCCCACTGGACTCAGCCTCATCTCTTAGGCTGCTGTATCTGTTTCCCACTCATCTCTTTCCTCCTGTCTGTGTGGGGGTGGAAGAGGAACCATGGCAGGCTGCATGTCCAGGCTCTTAACAGCCTGGTTCAATCTCTTTTGGACAAACTGGAGTCCCTGGCAGGAGGAATGAACTGATCAGTAAGGCAGGCACCAGTGTCCACACCCCCTGTTCCTGGTGGGGATTGGGAGCCTCTCCTGCCATGCCTGTGCCTTCTTCATGGCCTCAGCTTCCACAGGGTGGCTCCTGGTGCTGGTTCGAGGAGCATCGACCCCTCCCTATGTGGATGGAGCCTGGTGGTGGCATCAGCGTCCTGCCCTTCCTGATCTCGGGGTTTCCAACCTTCTCCTTGTTTGGTTTCTTTAATTAATTGATTAATTAATTGATTTTTGAGGCAGAGTGTCACTTTTTCACCCAGGCTGGAGTGTAGTGGTGTGGTCTTGGCTCACTGCAACTTCTGCCTCCCGGATTCAAGCGATTGAATTCAGTCATTGGTTTACTCGCGCCCACCACCATGCCCGGCTATCGTTGTTTGGTTTCCTAACTCGTCCTTGACCATGTTCCTGTGTTGGTTTCCTGTTACTGCTGCAGAAAATTATCCCAAACATGGCGGCAGGAGAGAACACACTGACCCTTCTACTTCTGGAGACAGAAGTTGGATCCAGTTCTCCCTATGCTAAAATCAAGTCATGTACACAACTGCGTTCCCTCTGGAGACTCAGCAGAGCGCTTCTCTTGACTTCTCCAGCCCGTAGAGGCCACCTGCCATTGTGGCTCGTGGCCTTCCTCCACCTTCAAAGCCCACAGTGGCTGATGGAGTCTCCCACGACGCTGTTCTAATCCCCACTCTCCTTTTCTTCCTCCTGTCACGAGGACCCTTGTGATTCCACTGAGCCCAGTGGGACAGTCCAGGCCGCCTCCCCATCTCAAGGTCAACTCATCAACAACCAGAGCTCCGTCTTCCCCTTCAGTCCCCTGCCCTATAACATAAATAGTCACACGCTCCAGGGATTAGAATGTAGCCATATTGGGGACAGTTATTCTTCCCATCACAGCACCCATTTCCCTGTATTCAATTCCCCTGTACCCCAAAGACAGTCATGTCCTGGGTGATGGGACCCTGACGGACACCCCCAGTAGAAGCTCTGGGATTCAGGAGGTGGGACAAGGAGAAGCCCAGACAGGAGTCCTCTGACCTGTGACCCTGATCGCCAGGGGGTTGCTGGGAGTCGACCACTCAGTGAGGGAGTGCGGGTATGAGCCCCGACATCTGTAGGTCCCTGCGTGTGCCGGGGTCACAGGGCCCATGAGGAAGCTCTGCTGGAATATTCTGCCGGGAAAGACGGGAACGTGGCTTCTGTCGTCTTTGTACAGAGTGAAGTTGTTAAACCCACCGCGATAGTGACACCGAAGAGTCACATGTCCTCCCTGAGGCACCACAGGGCTGGGCCAGGCAGACAGGAAGGTCTTGTCCTGACCACCTGGGGGAAAAGGAGGGGCCGCCTTAGAGAGGAGGATGTGGAGCCGCCCCTCCCTCCGTGTGCTCAGAAGATTGTTCCCCTTTCCATGTTTCTAAGTCTCCTACCACACCTGGGTGTCCAGGGCTACAGGAAGAACCTATCCAGCATGGACATGGCGTCTCCCTACAAGAAAAGTGTCAGCTGAGAACTTTGAGCAAGTGCTGAATAAGCGACTCTTACTAGATTTTAATACTGCGAGATCACTCACATAAAACAACACAAAGTAGACACGGCATGTAGGGCGTGTCCTTTGTGAATGGAATATCAGGCCAGTGCATGAACCGAACCCCCATCAGAAGATTTGGAATGTCAGGGTCATGGCTGTGGTTTCCCCACCTCTTCTGGTAGAAGGACAGCAGCCACACTGCAGCCCTGACCGTCATGGAAACACTGGAGGGTGTGAGTTACACCTTTGTCCTCAGAGGACCTGCTGTTCCTAGCACTGCTTCCCTCCCTTCCTCAGCTGCTGACACCACTTCCTCCCTGCACACCTCAGCTTGGAGCACCCCAAGCTCACCCCGCTCTTCACAGAGCTTGACTCAGCCAAGGGTAAGAAAGGCCAGAGAGGACGAGGTCAGAAGTGTGAGCCGAGCACCCCAGGGTCCCCCCTTCTTAGTTTATGAGAGACTCTCCGACAGGACTTCCCTCTTGTTTCAGGAAAATCCTCTTAGGTGGGGAGATGACACCCTAAGGTTTGGGGAAGGACTCACCCGTGTATGGACAGGCCGTCTGGACCAAGAAGAACCCTGGAAAGAAAGATCATGGTCGATGATCTATCTGCAGGCAAACCAGGGCCTCCTGTGCTGCCCCATGGGACTATGTGTCTGGGTAGCCAGGCCCTTGCTGGGCTGAAGGTAAACTCACCCTGGCTGCCTACCTGCCCCCGCAGCAGGGATCTCAGCTGCCCAGAGACCCAGACTCCTGATCCAGATCTCCACCCCAGGGGTAGATCTACACAACAGGCCCACATGTCCACTCCATGCTGATATCTCTACTCCAGACCCAGATCTCCAACCCAGGCCCATATCTCCACCCCAGGCCCATCCCTCCATGCCAGGCCCAGATCTCCACTCCAGGCCCAGATCTCCACTCCAGACCCAGATCTCCACCCCAGGCCCAGATCTCCACTCCAGACCCAGATCTCCACCCCAGGCCCATAACTCCACCCCAGGCCCAGATCTCCACTCCAGGCCCAGATCTCCACTCCAGGCCCATATCTCCACTCCAGGCCCAGATCTCCACTCCAGACCCAGATCTCCACCCCAGGCCCATATCTCCACCCCAGGCCCAGATCTCCACTCCAGGCCCTGATCTCCACTCCAGTTCCATATCTCCACTCCAGGCCCATATCTCCACTCCAGGCCCATATCTCCACTCCAGGCCCATCCCTCCATGCCAGGCCCATGTCGCCTTTCCAGATCCAAATCTCCACTCCAGGCCCATATCTCTACCCCAGGCCCATATCTCCACTCCAGGCCCATATCTCCACTCCAGGCCCATCCCTCCATGCCATGCCCATGTCTCCATTCCAGACCCAAATCTCCACTCCAGACCCAAATCTCCACTCCAGACCCAGATCTCCACCCCAGGCCCATATCTCTACTCCAGGCCAAAATTTCCACTCCAGACCCAGATCTCCACCCCAGGCCCATCCCTCCATGCCAGGCCCATGTCTGTATCCCAGGCCCATATCTCCACCCCTGGCCCAGATTTCCACTCCAGGCCCATATCTCTACCCCAGGCTCATATCACCACTCCGGGCCCATATCTCCGCTCCAGGCCCAGATCTCCACTCCAGGCCCATATCATCACTCTGGGCCCATACCTCCACTCCAGGCCTAGATCTCCACTCCAGGCCCATCTGTCCATGCCAGGCCCATATCTCCACACTAGGCCCAGATCTCCACTCCAGACCTGTATCTCCACTCCAGGCCCATATCTCCACTCCAGGCCTGTATCTCCACTCCAGGCCCAGATCTCCACACCAGGCCCATATCTCCCTCCAGGCCCAGATCTCCCCTCCAGGCCCATATCTCCACTCCAGGCCCAGATCTCCATTCCAGGCCCATATCTCTAATCCAGGCCCATATCTCCAATCCAGGCCCAGATCTCCCCTCTAGGACCATATCTCCACTCCAGGCCCAGATCTCCCGTCCAGGCCCATATCTTCACTCCAGACCTGTATCTCCACTCCAGGCCCGTATCTCCACTCCAGGCTCAGATCTCCACTCCAGGCCCAGATCTCCCCTCCAGGACCATATCTCCACTCCAGGCCCAGATCTCCCCTCCAGGCCCATATCTCCACTCCAGGCCCAGATATCCACTCCAGGCCCAGATCTCCACTCCAGGCCCATATCTCCACTCCAGGATCATATCTCCACCCCAGGCCCAGATCACCACCCCAGTGCTTCCTCCGCCGATTCCCTTCCAGGACTCACCAACACACGCCACGCTGAGGACTATGAGCGACATGGTGCTGCCGGTGCAGACAGGCGGCCACGCCCCAGCTCCGCTCAGCAGCGCACAGGATGTTATCTGGCGCCCTGCCCATGCAGTTGACGTGCTGACCACATCATGGGAGGTGACGTACGCAGGCTCTTCCTACCTTGCATGAGGCCCAGCGGGTGCTCACTCAAGAGTGGAAAATGGCTTCCTGGAAATTGTTCTCACTAGAACTGACACCTTGTGTCCTTCACTATGACCAGCTCAAAACACATCTCAGATCCAACCTCCCAGACACGAGGTGACTGAAATCTGTGCTGACGTGAAAGACTTTTTATGTATTTTTATTGTTTTTATCTGTGTTTCAAACTCTTTTCCGTGTGTAATATGCAAAATATCTAATAGGTATTATGAACGTTGTCAGAGCAATTGTGACGAATAAACCATTAGGATGTTTCATGCTTGTATTTCTAGTATGACAGCAGAACCAGTTTAGATGATTTAAATACCCAGGGAAGGATTATGCAATTGTTTACAATCTTAGAACTGTTCTTCATCAGCAAAACCCACAACATGTCTGGATTTTTGTCATTTTATCTACAATTTGTCTCATGACCCAAGAGTCCAGAGCCCCAACTCATGGTTCGCTCTCTCTCTGTCTCTCTGCCTCCCTCATTTTAAATTGTATGGAAATATCCAGTAACATAATGCTATAGAAAATCAAGCGTCCCCCAGGACTTTGGGAAGCCGAAGTTTGCGGATCAACGGAGGTCGGGAGTTCGAGACCTCCCTGGCCAACTTAGTGAAGCCATGTCTCTGCTAAAAATACAAAAATTAGCTGTGCCTGGTGGTGAGCTAATGTTAGCTACTCAAGAGGCTGAGGCAGGAGAATCGCTTGAACCTGGGAGGCGGAAGTTGCAGTGAGCCAAGATCGTGCCATTGCAGTCCAGCCTGGGCGACAGAGCGAGACTCCGCCTCAAGAAATATTTTAAAAAGCATAGCAAATAGCCTATAATAAAAAAGTAGAGGACTCCAGCTACCAAATTGTAAGGGTTTGTAAAAGCCTACGGAATGTGCAGCATCCTCAAGAGAGCGAACACAGAGAGCCCCTTATTGGAAAACAGTGTCTAAAATACATCCGTGAACACACAGTCCCGTTAGAGTTGACAAAGGCTGCCGTGTGGTTTAAGGAGGAACAGAATGTCTTCTCAATAGATAACATGGGCCCGAGGGTTACGCATAGAAAAAAATAAATCTACACGTATTCTCACACTATAAAACACTTCTTGTTTTTTATCTTGGTATTGTAAATTTTTTATGATTTATATTTAAAATTGAGAAATAAAAGTGAGATACAGTCGTCCTTCACTATTCGTGGGTGATTGGTTTCAGGATCTCGGCTCAGATACCACAGTCTGCAGGTGCTCAAGCCTCTTACATGAAATGGCACAGCGTTTGCATATAACCCATGCTCATCCTCCTGTGTACATGAAATCATCTCTAGATTACTTATAATTCCTGACACAGCCTACACACCATTCCGTTTGTGTCCATTCAACATAGTTTTGCTTTTTGATACTTTGTGGATTTTTTCTCTGAATATTTTTGATTTATAGTTGGCTCAATAAACACCGGTAAACCCCACAGGTCTGGAGGAGCGACTGTGTATTGATAGTATGAAGATGATGTGTGGACATGTGTCCCCGTGGAGATGATACCAACAAGGCCTATGACTCTACAGATGTTTCATCTTGGAATGGCTCTGCCAGCTTTCCAGGTCTGCAGAGAGTAAGAATATCACTTGTTCATCTGATTCGTGATCCTTGAAACCGCCTACGTGCTGCATCGTTGGATGGAAATTGGAGTCCCAGACACAAATCAGGCTCCACCTCTTCCAGAAGCTCAGATTCCAGGGGTGAGAACCCAGTGGAGAACATATGGGGTTATATGGACATAGTAATGATAACACCAGAAAATTCAGGCAAAAAAAAGACTCACCTACAGAATTGGACAGTCACGTTTATTTGAAGACGAGAGAGCAACATAGAAATCACAACAAATTTTTATAAGGTTTACTGATAACAGAAGACTGAAAAATCATCTGAGGGGAAGTGGAACAGCATGAGGGAAGGTGGAACAGCACGTGTCTAAGTGCCATGTTAAAACGGAGCCTCTTGTATGTTTGGAATTGTGAGCTCCTCAGTGTGACTGCAGTCTCAAGTAGGACTAGGAAGCAAGTCAGTTAGTTTGGAGAGGTGGGCAGGGGTCAAGTGAAATGGAAAATTGTGGGCTAAGCAAAGGAGTGTGTTTTCTCTCCAGCAGGCAGTGGGAACCGCAGACATTGGTAAGCAAGAGAGAGCCAGCAGATTTGTGGTGTGAGGAAGAGCAATGCTCTAAGATGCAGAGTCGAGATTTCAGATTCCAGCTGCTGGTACATTGGAGCTGTGAAGCTGGTTTTGAGAAAGGGCTGTTGTCTCCTTAGAAGACCCCTTCAGGCCTGTCTGTGGTGCTCCTGGGCTGGAGACAACGATCTGGGCTCAGCATCTGGAAGCTCTATGTACACGCTGGTATCTGTTGGGGGTGTCTTGGGCCTCTGAGAAGGGCGAGTGATTTTTCCCCGTGTGAAAACGCAGTGATCCAACTGTGCGTATGTCACCTCCTGAGGGTCTGGTTCATCAGGGTCCTGCAGAGAGGGAAATGTTGAGTGAGGGAGGGGACTCACATTCTTCAGGACTAGTAGGGAATAAGACTATAACCATGAGGCTGGCCTTAGGAGGACTATCTCCCTGTTCATTGTTCTGTCCCCAGCAGGCTCTTGGTCCATTACAGCAGCATCTGTAGGAGACGGAAGTCATCAAAAGAGCTGGGAGGGCATGTCTGGGTCCTCATTTCATGTGCACATACCAACACACAGGGGGAGACTGTAGGTGCCTGAGGTCCCTCAGCTGCCAACAGCCAGACTCAGACATTCTGTCTCTCTGAGTGCAAGGCCCATCCCATGAAGAGCTGTCAGTTCCCATCCCAGTGATTCTGCCTCCCACTTTCTGCCTGTCATGGAACCTTCTCCTGGATGTCAGTGGCTGCAGGGACATGAGGATACAGTTGAGAATCAGGCAATGGTCTGTGAGCTGAAGGCAGGGACAGGGTGTCTGGTGCTCTCTCTAGAAAGCTCTGCCTCTGTGGCTCCTGCCTTGGGCCAGAGACCATCCTGCCGGTGAGAAACACACACCTGCGTGCTCCCATCCCTCCTCATCCTCCCTCCCCACACGGCCCTGAGGTCTCTGGCCTCTGCTTCGTGAGACTTACTCTTTTTGTCGGAGCACCAGCGACGAAGGAGAAAGAAGAGGAGGATGGTGAAGAAGACGGTGGCCACCGAGTACCTAATCACAATAGGCAGGTGTCTGGTGATACCTGGAGGAAGATGGAAATCCAATGAGAAGCTCACCATAGCAGTTCCTCTTTGAGGATTGTCTCTCATTTCTTGGTTGCCAGGCAACCCCATAAAACATCTCTTTAGGACAAGCACCCACGTGGTGGGAGACCCAGCTTTCTCCTGGTTTCTCAGTTATAGTTTTCATAATAACCACAGAATGTGCCGATGAGACACCTGCTATCGTATGGATATTTGACCCCCCGAAGCTTCACTTTGAAATTTAACCCTGAGTGTGGGAGGTTGGGCCAATCGGGAGGTGTTTGGGTGATGGGGCTGGATCCATCATGAATAGATTAATGCTGCCCCACACGACAGGGTTAGCACGTTCTCCCTCTATTAGTACTCTGGAGAGTTGGTTCTTAAAAAGAGCTTGGAAGCTCCATCACACCCCGTTTCTCCCTGTCTTGCTGTGTGATCTCGGTGGTCTCTGCACATGTAGGCCCCCGTCTCTTCTACCAGAGTAGGAGCAGACTGAGGCCACAGCCAGAAATAGATGCTGGTGTCCTGCCTCTTGTACACCTTGCAGAACCGTGAGACAACCAATTCTCTTTTCTGTAGAAGTTACCCAGGCTCAAGTGTTCTTTCACAGCCTCAAAAAGGGACTAAGACGGCAACATCCTGAGATCAGGAGGAACGTCCCAGAACAGCCTGGGCTGTCTTCCTGTTCTTCCCAGAGGAGGACGTCATGCAGTGCTTTAGCTCAGTGCTTCCTGTGGCTCCAGGGTACAAAACCCAGGCAGGGCTGCTTTCTGGGTTCCCCCAGCTGCAGTGCAAATGGGGTGACTCCATATGTTCCGAGCAGCTTTTCTGAGCCTTGGGGGACTGGCTCACACTGAAATGCAGGCTTCTGTTGTCACTTGCTGGTTATCCGTTAGTAATGAACCTGCCTATGTCATGTGTTCTCTGTGTGTTCTGTCTCCCTGGAGTGACGGTGAGTGATAGAAATTGGCATAGCCCCAGGTGCAGTACAGGAGGTGTTTAGAGTCTTCTCTGGGAAGACTGGACTGGGATCGATACACAGTGAATGTGCTTTACAATTTCTACGGCCACAACCCTCTTGACTCAAACACATTACATTTGACAAGAAAAGGCATAACGTGAAATCAAGATCACAACAGTGAAGTAGAACTGTCATATATCCAACAGCCAGGAAATAATGATGAAGCTCATGAAGAACGTGCTCCTTTTTGTGATCTCGGGAGTCCTATATTAGGCTGCTGTTCTACCTGAGAGTCCGGAGGAAGGACAACCCCCTCCATCATCTATTGCTTCGGTACAACCTGTCCTTCTGTGAATTCGTATAAAAGGTGACCAGGAGATGGTGCTGGTGCTGGTCTCCGAGTCCAAGGTCTGAGCTCCAAAGAATGTTAGTTTTTACCTTCCCACGGTCTGTCTGTGTCTCTTAATGTGATAGGAAGTAGGCGTGAGGTGGGGGATTTGGGTGAGGAGACAAGTTTTATGCCATGAACAGAGAACTTTCTCTATTCCAGCATCTGTGCTGGTGGGTTCGGGGGCCTTTCATATTTTCCATATGATCTCAGGCTCACAGAAAGCAAACAGGGAAGACGTTTTTGGCTGATTTTCTAATGGATAAGATAAAGGATCAAAGAAGTCGCTATAGAGAAACAGAAAAATGATAATTGGGATTGAAGTGCCTTTGTCATTCGTGTATGTTATATTACATTTACGAGTTTTGTATTTTAATTTTTGAGATGGAGTCTCAATGTGTCACCCAGGATGTAGTCCAATGATGTGATCTCGGCTCACTGAACCTCTGCCTCCCGGGTGGAAGCCATTCTCCTGCTTCAGCCTCCCGAATAGCTGGTATTACAGGCATGTGCCACCACACCCAGCTAGTTTTTGTTTATTTAGTAGACTTGGGTTTGAGCATAGTGTCCAGGTTATTCTTGAACTCCTGACCTCAATGGATCCATCCGCCTCAGCCTCCCAAAATGCTGGGTTACAGGTGTGAGCCACCGTTCACAACCTTGCGTGTTATATTATAGTAAGTCTCTTCCTTTGCACCACGCCTCATGTATCCATCAGTCCTCTGCCAGGTACTGATTTACATGTAGGAAAAATAAATCTCAGGAAGAAATTAATGAAGTGAAGATTGAACAATTAGGAAAAATCAAACCAGGCAAGCCCTCCCTGTGAATTATTCTACCTCACATAGACATCTTGTATCCATCTACTTCATTCATTTAGTGTCTAAATACACAACACATTTCACCAGTGAGGTGGGAATTGCCTTTTCCACAGTCTCCTAGATTCCAGTTATGCACCTGGGCCTCCCTTATGTTCATGTCAGTCACTATAAATCACGTAGGGATTCCTAGTTAGCCCGAGGTGAATCCAAGGGCTGTGCGTATAAAACACACACTCCTTGTCCTCCTTAGTTTCCTGTGTGCCCAGTGTGCTCTTCTCTCTCTCCAGTGGTCTTGTAATTCTCCCCATCTCATTCCCAGCACTTCAGGCAGAGCCTCTTCCTTCCACATAAGATTGTTTTCACCTTTGTTCCTTCACAGCTGATTGCTGTGTGTGGAAAATCCTTCTGCCAGTCTTCCAGGGGTTGATCTATTTTTTTCATTAAAATCACAAGTAGTATTTGATCAGTGAGAACTTCTCTGTGACCTGAAATCATACACTCAGCATTATCTGTTATTTAGTTTAAATTCTGGTTGGGTGCCGTGGTTCACGCCTATAATCCGAGCACTTTGGGAGGCTGAGGTGGTCGGATTACTTTAGATTGGGAGTTGGGATAGACTGGGCCACATGGTGAAACATCGTCTCTACCAAAAAACTACAAAAAGAATTAGCCAGTTGTGGCGGCAGGTGCCTGTATCCAAGCTACTTGAGAGGCTGAGGCAGAAGAATCACTTGAACCCAGGAGGTGGAGGTTGCAGTGAGCCAAGATCGTGACACTGCACTCCAGTGTACGGGATAGAGCGAGACTCTGTCTTAATAAAAATAAATAAAAAATAAAATAAATAAATAAGTAAATAAATAAATAGATTTTATGCACAGATATTTCCCAATAGATCAGCCATCTAAAGGTCCACTTGTGCATTCATTTTCTTTCCTCTCGTTTACCCATCTGCAACGTCAGTGTCCCAAGAGCACAGGCCAAATGCATCCTGTTTACTATTTGTGGAAGACAGGAGAATCCACCCCACCCCAAAAATGTCCCTGTCCTAGCCTTCATACCTTGTGAATATGTGATTTTACATGGAGAGGAGGAATGAAGATTGCAGATGGAATTATGGTTGCTAATCAGCTGAACTGAAAAGGAGGGTATCCTGGATGATATTAGGGAGATGATGATGGATTATCTTGGTGAATGCAATATAATCCCGAAGTCCTTAAAAGATGAGAAAGAAGGCAGAGGAACGTTCAGAGAAAGAGGCGTGGACAAGGAAGAAGGGTCTGAGTGATGCCCTGTGAGACGTGACCAGTCTTTGTGGGTTTTGAGGAAGGAGGAAGGGGACCAGGAGCCAAGGACCGTGGGAGCCTCTAGAAACTGGGACATGTGAAGAGCTGATTCTCTTCTGGAACCTTCGGAGGGAAGGCAGCCTTGCTGTCACCTTGATGTTAGCCCAGTGAGGAGCATTTCGTCCTTTGAGCTACAGCACTGTAAGATAATTAAAAAGCTGTTTTGTTTTCATCCACCAATTTTGTGGAAATTTTTTATGGCAACAATAGAAAAGGATTCTAACTGCACAGCCTAAGCATGGGGCCATGGCTGAATGAGTCAGTGAGTCGAAGTGTGCGTGCAAGGCTCTTTACTGCAAGGCTCTTTCTCTGCTGAGTCAGCCAGGGTTGCCTCATGACCAACAGGAGCTCATTCTTTGGCAAGTGGATCTTCTCTAAAACACCTTGGCCTCATTAGATGTTCCCTTCCCTTCCCTCTTTCAAGCCCCCAGGAATTTATCCTCCAGTTAGGAATGCAGGGAGAACACTGCATTTTTCCTGAGAAGGATGTCAGATTTGCAATCATTTTTCCAGCTTGTAGGAGGTCTCAGCTGCAGAAGATTAGAGATTAAGAGACTTCACTGAGCCCTGTGCTGGGCCAAGATCCCTTTTGCTGTTGGAGTGTCTGGAGTTCAGAGAGATGGTGGAAGACAGGCCCACAGTCAGAGCTGGGAGGTGCCGATCCAAGGCTTGAATCCAAGGCTTCCACCTCCCCAGGTTTCCAAAAGCAGAGATAAGAGGGATTCTTTACTCACTGGTTTTGCAGCTTGGTTCAGTGGGTGAAGGCCAACTACGTGAAGGGTTTCCTAGAATAGAAACGGGAGAGAGGTGAGGAAATGAGGGTGCCTGTCCTCTACTCAAGGGAAATCTTTGAGGTTGGTTCATGGCCAACACTCTGTTATCCAACACTGGGCTCTGGGAGTCCTGGGATCCTCTTCTCCATAATTTTTGTATGTGTTGCCCATTGTCTTGAGAGTTTAAGGTACAGAGAGAAAACAGGAACATCACATTACCTGACTTAAAAATGTGTTACAGAGCTGTAGTAAACAAAACAGCATGACGTTGGCATAAGGAAAGGTGCATAGAACAATGGAATGAAATGCAGAATACAGATATATCCATGCATCTACATTCAATGGCATTCTTTTTTTTGAGATGGAATCTTGCTCTGTTACTCAGGCTGGATTGCAGAGGTACAATCTTGGTTCCAACAACCTCTGTCTACTGGGTTCAAGCAATTCTTTTGCCTCAGACTCTTGAGTAGTGGTATTACAGGCACTGACCACAATGCTAAGCTAATTTTTGTACTTTTAGAGGAGACAGGGTTTTACTATGTTGGCCAGGCGGGCCTCAAACTCCTCGTCTCAGGTGATCCACCCACCTTGGCCTCTGAAAGTGCTGGGACTGCAGGTGTGAGCCACCATGCCCGCCCTGCCAATCCAATGCATTTTGACAAAGGTGCCAGGAGGCTACAATCAGGAAAGGACAGTCTTTTTAATAAACAATGTGGGGAAAACTGGTTATCTCCATGCAGACGAATGAAACTGCAGCTCTACGTCTCATCATCCACAAAAACCAAATCAAAATGGAATAAATACATGAGTCTAAGGCCTGAACCTATGAAACACGTAGAAGAAAATATTGGGGAAGTGCTTCAGGACATTTGTCTGAGAAGAGACATTTTGTTTGAAACCTCAAAAACACAAATAATCAAAGCAATAAACAGACCATTGGGATTACATCAAACTAAGCAGCTTCTGTACTGCAAAACAAGCAAACAACAAAGTGAAGAGACAACCCACAGAATGGGAGCCAATATTTGCAGACTATGCATCTGAGACAGGATTAATAACTAGAAATATAAGAAGCTCACATAAGTCAATAAAACAAAATTTAACTAAAAAATGAGCAAAAGACTTGAACAGACATTTCTCCACAAACAAAACATATAAATGACCATCATGTGTGTGAAAAAGTGTTCAGTTTCACTCATCATCAGAGAAATGCAAATTAAAATCACAATGAATTTTCATCTCACCCCATTAAAATGGCTTTTATCTGCAATACAGGCAAAACAAGATAGTAGAGAAAGGAGAACCCTGGTGCCCCGTTGGTAGGAATGTAAACGAGTACAGCCATTATGGAGAAAAGTATGGAAGTTCTTAAGAAACTAAAAAGAGGCTGGGCATGGTGGCTCACGTCTGTAATCCCAGCATTATGGCTCTAGGGTCATAAGACATGGGACAGACATGGGCTTTCCTCACCTGTAACGGAAACGGACAGTGGGTCACTCGGGTCTGACCACTCATAGGGAGAGTCACGGTAAGAGCCGAAGCATCTGTAGGTCCCTTCGTGGGTGGCAGGGCCCAGAAGGAAGTTGGCCTGGAAAGTTCCATTGACACTTGACACTGCAGGGAGCCTAAGTTCATTGGCCTCCCCCTCCCTGGATAGATGGTACATGTCAAACGAGGTCTGGGAGCTGCAGGACAAGGTCACATTCTCTCCTGCCTGCACTGTGGGGCCCGGCTGGGCTGAGAGAGAAGGTTTCTCATATAGACCTGGAAGGAGAAGAGGCAGTTTCCTCAGGGAGGTTCTTCCTTGTCACAGCTCCCCTCACACCTGAGCTGAGAACTCACTCCCCTGCTCTATGGCCTAATGCTCTCTCTCACCCTCCAGCCCCTTCTCTCTTCATGTCTATTTTCTCCTTCTGCCTTGTCTGTCTCTCTAGGTCTCTGACCTCACTTCCCCACCCCGAGGAATGTTTCCCCTTTTTGCATGGTTTTATTCTTTCTGACCCTCCTTGGATTGTTAACTTGATCTTCCTTTTTCTTTAATTCTGAGTTTCTCACTTTCTCTCCTGTTCACAACTTTCTGCATATTTCTGTCTATTATCTATCGATCTATTTATCTATTTGGTGTCTATCTACAAATTATCTATCTATCATCTATATTTATGTATCATCTATCTATCTCTGTATCTATCAATTGTCTATCTAGCTATCTATCCATCAATCACCTATGTGTTACCTATATCTATGTATCATCTATCTCTCTCTCTGTCTGCCTCTATATCTCTATGTATCATCTGTCTATCTTCATCATCATTATCTCTATGTATCATCTGTCTATCAATCAATCCATCAATCATCATCTATGTACCTACAACCTATCTATTATCTACCATCTACCTATTATCATCTAACTATATCTCTCTGTCCATCTCTCAGCTGTCTCTCTCCATCTCCCTGTCTTTCTCTGCCTCTCATTCTCTCTAGTTCTCTTTGAAATCTCTGCAATCGATCCCTACATCTCCATCTTTGTCTCTCCTTGTGCCCCTCCCTCAGGGCCCTAATTTTAGGGATTTCTCTGCTCCCTTCCATCATTCTCTCCACTCCTCTGCCCTCTTTCCTCTCTCTTTATGTGTCTGTGAGTCTCTCAATCTCCTTCCTCTGGATCATTCTGTGTGTTTAGGTCTTGCTTTTTGGTGTCCCTGATTTCTCTCTGTGTCTCTCAGGAATCCTATCATATGTAGTTATTTGGAATATGAGCCTCAGAATCCAATCTGGGGACCCCAAGTACACACAGCATACAGGGGTTGGCGTTCTGGGGCCATGATATCCTGGGACGATGACTTTTCACTGCATGGAAGGCAGAATCAACATGGCGTCTGTAGGCGCCACAAGGCCTAAGGCCACAGGGGCTGATTCAGGACAGAAATATGGGTGTCCTTGGGTTCTCCTGGTAGAAACGCTTTGTGGAGGTAAAACAGAAATGAAATTTCTAACCTGTGCCAAGTCTCTGAGCAGCGTCAGCACAGAAGGACGCCTCTCTCTGGGACATGTCTGTCTGTCTGAGTGTCCCCTTTAACTCTTTCTCTCTTTTCTACCTCCCTGTATGGCCCCTGTGTCTGTCCTCTGTTATGACACCTGGTCTGTACTTGTGTCTCCTGTTTCTCTGTCTCTGTTGGTACAGACCTTGCCAAGTCAGTCTCTCTCCATAAGAATCCCACACTCATCTTCCTCATGACCACCCGGGGCTTCCAAGTCCTGGATCATTCACTCTGTGTCCCAGTGACAATG
Source organism: Macaca nemestrina (assembly GCF_043159975.1). Lineage (NCBI taxonomy): Eukaryota > Metazoa > Chordata > Mammalia > Primates > Cercopithecidae > Macaca > Macaca nemestrina. The sequence goes on along the minus strand of NC_092144.1, from coordinate 65,063,564 downwards.
AGAAGAATGTCCTGACACTCTCACCTGTGATCACGATGTCCAGGGGGTCACTGGGAGCTGACAATACATAGGGGGAGTGAGTGGCAGAACCGTAGCATCTGTAGGTCCCTGCAAGGTCAGACGTCGTGGAATTGATGGAATAGTTGACCTGGGAACCCCCACCATGGCGCTCTCCAACAAGGTGCAAGGGCTCCTGAAAAGTCACCTCACTGTGCAGAAAGAAGTGCTCAAATACAGTATCTGACGAACATTGGAGGATGACCGTCTCTCCTGATTTCACCAGGGGACCTGGGAGGGCCAGGAGGGAAGGTTTTTTGTGGACTCCTAGAAAGAGAGGTTGTGATTTAGAAAGCGTCTCCCTTTGTCATCATATCCATGGCACCTGGAACGAGTGAGGGTTCCCCTCCCGGCTGTCTGTCTCTTTCCTCCCTCTCTGTGTCTCCCTGTCTTTTATCCCCTGGTGCAGGTCCCTCCATCTGTGTCCCTCCCTCTTCTCTGTCCGTCTGTCTCTAGTAGCCTCGGACGCCCTTCCCACTGGGCTCAGCCTCATCTCTTAGGCTGTTGTATCTGTTTCCCACTCATCTCTTTCCGGAGTGGAAGAGGAACCACGGCGGGCTGCATGTCCAGGCTCTTAGCAGCCTGGTTCAATCTGTTTTGGACAAACTGGAGTCCCTGGCGGGAGGAATGAACTGATCAGTAAGGCAGGCACCAGTGTCCACACTCCCTGTTCCTGGTGGGGATTGGGAGCCTCTCCTGCCATGCCTGTGCCTTCTCCATGGCCTCAGCTTCCACAGGGTGGCTCCTGGTGCTGGTTCCAGGAGCATCGACCCCTCCCTATGTGGATGGAGCCTGGTGGTGGCATCAGCATTCTGCTCTTGCTGATCTCGGGGTTGCCAACCTTCTCCTTGTTTGGTTTCTTTAATTAATTGATTAATTAATTGATTTTTGAGACAGAGTGTCACTTTTTCACCCAGGCTGGAGTGTAGTGGTGTGGTCTTGGCTCACTGCAACTTCTGCCTCCCGGATTCAAGCAATTGAATCCGGTCGTTGGTTTACTCGTGCCCCCACCATGCCCGGCTATCCTTGTTTGGTTTCCTAACTCGTCCTTGACCTGATTCCTGTGTTGGTTTCCTGTTGCTGCGGCAGAAAATTATCCCAAACATGGCAGCAGGAGAGAACACACTGACCCTTCCACTTCTGGAGACAGAAATTGGATCCAGTCCTCCCTGGGCTAAAATCCATTCATCTACAGGGCTGCGTTCCCTCTGGAGACTCAGCGGAGCAGTTCTCTTGACTTCTCCAGCCCGTAGAGGCCACCTGCCATTGTGGATCGTGGCCTTCCTCCACCTTCAAAGCCCACAGTGGCTGGTGCAGTCTCCCACGACGCTGCTCTAATCCCCACTCCCCTCTCCTCCTTCTCTCATTTGGTGCCTTGTGATTCCACTGAGCCCAGTGGGACAGTCCAGGCCGTCTCCCCATCTCAAGGTCAACTCACAACAACCTGAGCTCCATCTTCCCCTTCAGTCCCCTGCCCTATAGCATAAAGAGTCACAGGCTCCAGGGATTACAATGTAGCCATATTGTGGACAGTTATTCTTCCCATCACAGCACCCATTTCCCTGTGTTCAATCCCCCTTTACCCCAAAGACAGTGAGGTCCTGGGTGACGGGACCCTGGTGGACACCCCCAGCAGAAGCTCTGGGATTCAGGAGGTGGGACAAGGAGAAGCCCTGACAGGAGCCCTCTGACCTGTGACCATGATCGCCAGGGGGTCACTGAGTGCCGACCACTCAGTGGGGGAGTGCGGGTATGATCCCCGACATCTGTAGGTCCCTGCGTGTGCCGGAGTCACAGGGCCAATGAGGAAGCTCTCCTGGAATATTCTGCCGGGGAAGATGGGAACGTGGCTTCTGTCGTCTTTGTACAGAGTGAAGTTGGTAAAGTTGTAAAGCCCACGACGATAGTGACACCGAAGAGTTACGTGTCCTCCCTGAGGCACCAGAGCGCTGGGCCGGGCAGACAGGAAGGTCTTGTCCTGACCACCTGGGGGAGAAGGAGGCGCCGCCTTAGAGAGGAGGATGTGGAGCCGCCCCTCCCTCCGTGTGCTCAGAAGATTGTTCCCCTTTCCATGTTTCTAAGGCTCCTACCACACCTGGGTGTCCAGGGCTACAGGAGGGACCCATCCCACATAGACATGGCATCTCCCTACAACAAAGGTGTCAGCTGAGAACTTTGAACAAGTGCTGAATAAGGGACTCTTACTACATTTTAACACTTCAAGATCACTCACATAAAACAACACAAAGTAGACACGGCATGGAGGGCATGTCCTTTGTGAATGGAATATCAGCCTGTGCATGAACTGATCCTCCATCAGAAGATATGGAATGTCAGGGTCATGGCTGTGGTTTCCCCACCTCTTCTGGTAGAATGACAGCAGCCACACTGCAGCCCTGACCGTCATGGAAACACTGGAGGGTGTGAGTTACACCTTTGTCCTCAGAGGACCTGCTGTTCCTAGCACTGCTTCCCTCCCTTCCTCAGTCGCTGACACCACTTCCTCCCTGCACACCTCAGCTTGGAGCACCCCAAGCTCACCCCGGTCTTCACAGAGCTTGACTCAGCCAAGGGTAAGAAAGGCCAGAGAGGACGAGGTCAGAAGTGTGAGCCGAGCACCTCAGGGTCCCCCCTTCGTAGTTTATGAGAGACTGTCTGACAGGACTTCCCTCCTGTTTCAGGAAAATCCTCTTAGGTGAGGAGATGACACCCTAAGGTTTGGGGAAGGACTCACCCGTGTATGGACAAGTCCTCTGGATCAAGAAGAACCCTGGAAAGAAAGATCATGATGGATGATCCATCTGCAGGCAAACCAGGGCCTCCCCTGCTGCCCCCACTGGGCTGTGCGTCTGGGCAGCCAGGCCCTTGCTGGGCTGAAGGTAAACTCACCCTGACTGCCTACCTGCCCCCGCAGCAGAGATCTCAGCTGTGCAGAGACCCAGACTCCTGATCCAGATCTACACCCCAGGCCTAGATCTACACAACAGGCCCACATGTCCACTCCATGCTGATATCTCTACACCAGGCCCATATCTCTGCTCCAAACCCATATCTCCCCTCCAGGCTCATATCTGCACTCCAGGCCCATATCTCCACTCCAAACCCATATCTCCCTTCCAGGCTCCTATCTCCACCCCAGGTCCATATCTCCACTCCAGGCTCATATCTCCCCTCCAGGTTCCTATCTCCCCTCCAGGCTCATATCTCCACTCCAGGCCCATAATTCCACTCCAGACCTGTATCTCCACTCCAGGCTCATATCTCCACTCCAGGCCCATCCCTCCATGCCAGGCTCATATCTCCACTCCAGGCCCATATCTCCACTCCAGACGCATATCTCCTTTCCAGGCTCCTATCTCCACCCCAGGCCCATATCTCCACTCCAGGCTCATATCTCCTCTCCATGCTCATATCTCCACTTCAGGATCCTATCTCCACCCCAGGCCCATATCTCCAATCCAGGCCCATATCTCCACTCAAGGCTCATATCACAATTCCAGGCCCATGTCTCCATTCCAGGCCCATATCTCCACTCCAGTCTCATATCTCTACTCCAGGACCCTATCTCCACTCCTGGCTCCTATCTCCACTCCAGGCCCGGATCTCCTCTCCAGGCCCATATTTCTGCTCCAAACCCGTATCTCCCCTCCAGGCTCATATCTCCCCTCCAGGCTCCTATCTCCACTCCAGGCCCCTATCTCCACCCCAGGCCCATATCTCCTCTCCAGGCTCATATCTGCACTCCAGGCTCATATCTCCACTCCAAACCCATATCTCCCCTCCAGGTTCATATCTCCCCTCCAGGCCCAGATCTCCACTCCAGGTCCATATCTCCACTCCAGACTCATATCTCTACTCCAGGAACATATTTCCACACCAGGCTCCTATCTCCACTCCAGGCCCAGATCTCCAGCCCAGGCCCATATCTCCACTCTAGACCCGTATCTCCACTGCAGGCCCGTAACTCCACTCCACGCTCATGTCTCTACTCCAGGATCCTATCTCTAATCCAGGTCCATATCTCCACTCCAGGCCCATATCTCCACTCCAGGCCCATATCTCCACCCCAGGCCCATATCTCCTCTCCAGGCTCATATCTGCACTCCAGGCTCATATCTCCCCTCCAGGCCCGTATCTCCACTCCAGGTCCATATCTCCACTCCAAACCCATATCTCCCTTCCAGGCTCCTATGTCCACTCCAGACCCAATCTCTACTCCTGGAACATATCTCCACTCTAGGCCCATATCTCCACTCCAGGCCCAGATCTCCACTCCAGGATCATATCTCCACTCCAGGCCCATAACTCAACCTCCAGGTCCAGATCTCCCCTCCAGGATCATATCTCCACTCCAGGCCCAGATCTCCACTCCAGGATCATATCTCCACTCCAGGCCCATAACTCAACCTCCAGGTCCAGATTGCCCCTCCAGGCCCAGATCTCCACCCCAGCGCTTCCTCCCTCGATTCCCTTCCGGGACTCACCAACACACGCCACGCAGACGACCATGAGCGACATGGTGCTGCCGGTGCAGAAAGGCGGCCGCGCCCCAGCTCAGCTCAGCAGCGCACAGGATGTTATCTGGCGCCCTGCCCATGCAGTTGACGTGCTGACCACATCATGGGAGGTGACGTACGCAGGCTCTTCCTACCTTGCATGAGGTGCAGCGGGTGCTCATTCAAGAGTGGAAAATGGCTTCCTGGAAAGTGTTCTCACTAGAACTGACACCTTGTGTCCTTCACTATGACCAGCTCAAAACACGTCTCAGATCCAACCTCCCGGACACGAGGTGACTAAAATCTGTGCTGACGAGAAAGACTTTTCATGTATTTTTGTTGTTTTTATCTGTGCTTCAAACTCTTCTTAGTGTGTAATATGCAAAATATCTAATAGGTATTATGAACGTTGTCAGAGCAATTGTGAATAAACCATTAGGATGTTTCATGCTTGTATTTCTAGTATGACAGCAGAACCAGTTTAAATGATTTAAATACCCAGGGAAGGATTATGCAATTATTTACAATCTTAGAACTGTTCTTCATCAGCAAAACCCACAACATGTCAATTCTGGATTTTTGTCGTTTTATCTACAATTTGTCTCATGACCTGAGAGTCCAGAGTCCCAACTCATGGTTCGCTCTCTCTGTCTCTCTGCCTCCCTCATTTTCAATTGTATGGAAATATCCAGTAACATAATGCTATAGAAAATCAAGTGTCCCCCAGCACTTTGGGAAGCCGAGGTGGGTGGATCAACGGAGGTCGGGAGTTCGAGACCTCCCTGGCCAACTTAGAGAAACCATGTCTCTGCTAAACATACAAAAATTAGCCATGCCTGGTGGTGGGCACCTGTCATGCCAGCTACTCAAGAGGCTGAGGCAGGAGAATCGCTTGAATCTAGGAGGCGGAAGTTGCAGTGAGCCGAGATTCTGCCACTGCAGTCCAGCCTGGGTGACAGAGCGAGACTCTGCCTGAAGAAATATAAAAAAAACGTAGCAAATAGCCTATAATAAGAAACTAGAGGACTCCAGCTACCAAATTGTAAGGGTTTGTATAAGCCTACGGAATGTGCAGCATCCTCAAGAGAGTGAACACAGAGAGCCCCTTATCGGAAAACAGTGTCTAAAATACATCCGTGAACACACAGCCCCGTTAGAGTTGACAAAGGCTGCCGTGTGGTTAAAGGAGGAGTAGAATGTCTTCTCCATAGATAACATGGGCCCAAGGGTTACACATAGAAAAAAATAAATCTACACGTATTCTCACACTATAAAACACTTCTTGTTTTTAATCTTGTTGTTGTAAATTTTTTATGATATTTATTTAAAATTGAGAAATAAAAGTGAGATACAATCGTCCTTCACTATTCGTGGGTGATTGGTTTCAGGATCTCCGCTCAGATACCACAATTCGCAGATGCTCAAGCCTCTTACATAAAATGGTACAGCGTTTGCATATAATCCATGTTCATCCTCCTGTGTACATGAAATCATCTCTAGATTACTTACAATTCCTGACACAGTCTACACACCATTCCGTTTGTGTCCATTCAGCGTAGTTTTGCTTTTTGAAATTTTGTGGATTTTTTCTCTGAATATTTTTGATTTATAGTTGGCTCAACAAACACCTGTAAACCCCACAGATCTGGAGGAGCGACTGTGTATTTATGGTATGAAAGATGATGTGTTGACATGTGTCCCCATGGAGATGAGACTAACAAGGCCTATCACTCTACAAATGTTTCATCTTGGAATGGCTCTGCCAGCTTTCCAGGTCTGCAGAGAGTAAGAATATCACTTGTCCATCTGATTCACGATCCTTGCAACCTCCTATGCGTTGCATCGTTAGGTGGAAATTGGAGTTCCAGACAGAAATCAGGCTCCACTCTGCCTCCAGAAGCTCAGAGTCCAGGGGTGAGAACCCAGTGCAGAACATATGGGGCTATACGGACATAATAATGATAACACCAGAAACTTTCAGCGAATAAAGAGTCACATTACCTAAAGGATGAGGGCAGAGGTGTTTATTTGAAGAGGAGAGAGCTACATTGAAATGATAAACAAATTTATAAGTTTCACTGCTGACAGAAGGCTGAAAGATAGTCTGAGGGGAGGTGGAACAGCATGAGGGAAGGTGGAACAGCACGTGTCTAAGTGCCGTGTTAAGAGGGAGCCTCCTGTATGTCTGGAATTGTGAGTTCCTCAGTGTGATCGCAGCCTCCAGTAGGACTAGGAAGTAAGCCAGTAGGTTGGAGAGGTGGGCTGGGGTCAAGTGAAGTGGAGAATTGTGGGCTCAGCAAAGGAGTGTGTTTTCTCTGCAGCAGGCAGTGGGGACCTTAGACATTTGTAAGCAAGAGAGAGGCACGTTCAGATTCGTGGTGTGAGGAAGAGCGATGCCCTAAGATGCAGACTCACACCTTCAGATTCCTGCGGCTGGTACATTGGAACTGTGAAGCCGGTTTTGAGACAGGGCTGTTGTCTCCCTAGAAGACCCTGCAAGGCCTGACGGTGGTGCTCATGGATAGAAGACAACTTTCGATCTGGGCTCAGCATTTGGAAGTTCCGTGTACACACTGGTATCTGTTGGGGGTGTCTTGGGCCTCTGAGAAGGGTGAGTGATTTTTCCCTGTGTGAGAACGCGGTGATCCAGCTGTGCGTATGTCACCTCCTGAGGGTCTTGTTCTTCAGAGTCCTAGAGAGAGGGAAATGTTGAGTGAGGGAGGGGCTCACATTCTTCAGGACTATTAGGGAATAAGATTCGATCCACGAGGCTGGGGCGAGGAGGACCTACCTCCCTGTTCACTGTTCTGTCCCCCGCAGGCTCTTGGTCCATTGCAGCAGCATCTGTAGGAGACAAAAGTCATCAAAACAGCTGGGAGGGCACGTCTGGGTCCTCATTTCATGTGCAGAGTCCAACACACAGGGGAGGCCGTAGGTGCCTGAGGTCCCTCAGCTGCCAACAGCCAGACTCAGACATTCTGTCTCTCTGAGTTCAAGACCCCTTCCCATGAACGGCTCTCAACTGGCATCCCAGTGATTCTGCCTCCCACTTTCTGCCTGTCATGGAACCTTCTCCTGGATGTCAGTGGCTGCAGGGACATGAGGATACAGTTGAGAATCAGGCAATGGTCTGTGAGCTGAAGGCAGGGACAGGGTGTCTGGTGCTCTCTCTAGAAAGCTCTGCCTCTGTGGCTCCTGCCTTGGGCCAGAGACCATCCTGCCGGTGAGGAACACACACCTTCCTGCTCCCATCCCGCTTCCCCACACGGCCCTGAGGTCTGTGGCCTCTGCTTCGTGAGACTTACTCTTTTTGTTGGAGCACCAGCGATGCAGGAGAAAGAAGAAGATGGTGAAGAGGATCAGGACCACTGAGGTCCCAATCAGAACATGCAGGTGTCTGGGGATACCTGGAGGAAGAAGAGACTCCAATAAGAAGCTAATCATAGCAGTTCCTTCTTATGGATTGTCTCTCGTTTCTTGATTGACAGGTAACCATGTGGAATGTCTCCTTAGGACAAGCGGCCTGATGGCGGGAGACCCAGCTTTCTCCTGCTCTGTTTTGAGGAAGGAGGAAGGGGACCAGGAGCCAAGGAACGTGGGAGCCTCTAGAAACTGGGATATATGAAGAGCAGATTCTCGCCTGGAACCTTCGGAGGGAAGGCAGCCTTGCTGTCACCTTGATTTTAGCCCAGTGAGGTGCATTTCATCCTTTGAGCTACAGCACTGTAAGATAATTAAAAAGCCGTTTTGTTTTCATCCACCAATTTTGTGGAAATTTGTTATGGCAACAATAGAAAAGGATTCTAACTGCACAGCCTGAGCATGGGGCCATGGCTGAATGAGTCAGTGAGTCGGAGTGTGCGTGCAAGGCTCTTTACTGCAAGGCTCTGGCTCTGCTGAGTCAGCCAGGGTTGCCTCATGACCCACAGGAGTTCATTCCTTGGCAAGTGGAACTTCTCTAAAACACCTCACCCTCATTAGATGTTCCCTTCCCTTCCCTCTTTCAAGCCCCCAGGAATTTATCCTCCAGTTAGGAATGCAGGGAGAACACTGCATTTTTCCTGAGAAGGATGTCAGATTTGCAGTCATTCTTCCAGCTTGTAGGAGGTCTCAGCTACAGAAAATTAGAGATGAAGAGACTTCACGGAGCCCTGTGCTGGGCCAAGATCCCTTTTGCTGTTGGAGTGTCTGGAGTTCAGAGAGTTGGTGGAAGACAGGCCCACAGTCAGAGCTGGGAGGTGCTGAGCCAACGCTTGAATCCAAGGCTTCCACCTCCCCAGGTTTCCAAAAGCAGAGATAAGAGGGGTTCTTTACTCACTGGTTTTGGAGCTTGGTTCAGTGGGTGAAGGCCAACTACGTGAAGGGTTTCCTAGAACAGAGACAGGAGAGAGGTGAGGAAATGAGGGTGCCTGTCCTCTACTCAAGGGAAATCTTTGAGGTTAGTTCACGGCCAACACTCTGTTATCCAACACTGGGCTCTGGGAGTCCTGGGGTCCTCTTCTCCATTATTTTTGTATGTGTTACCCATTGTCTCGAGACTTTAACATATAGAGAGAAAACAGGAACATCACATTACCTGACTTAAAAATATGTTACAGAGCCGTAGTAAACAAAACAACATGACGTTGGCATAAAGAAAAGTGCATAGAACAACGGAGTAAAATGAAGAACACAGATACAATCTATGCGTCTACATTCAACGGCTTTTTTGTTTTTTTGAGATGGAATCTTGCTCTGTCACCCAAGCTGGAGTGTAGAGGTGCAATCTCGGCTCACAGCAACCTCTGTCTCCTGAATTCAAGCAATTCTCTTGCCTCAGACTCTCGAGTAGTGGTATGACCGGTGCTGACCACCATGCTCAGCTAAGTTTTGTACTTTTAGTGGAGACAGGGTTTTACTATGTTGGCCAGGCGGGCCTCGAACTCCTGGTCTCAGGTGATCCACCCACCTTGGCCTCTGAAAGTGCTGGGATTGCAGGTGTGAGCCACCATGCCCAGCCAATCCAATGCATTTTGACAAAAATGTCAAGAACCTACAATCAGGAAAGGACAGTCTTTTCAATAAATGATGCGGGGAATACGGGTTATCTCCATGCAGGGAATGAAACTGCACCTGTACCTCTCACCATTCAGGAACGTCAAATCCAAATGGATTAAATACATGAGTCTAAGTCCTGAACCTATGAAACATGTAGAAGAAAATATTGGGGAAATGCTTCAGGACATTTGTCTGAGAAAAGACATTTTGTTTAAAACCTCAAAAACACAAGTAATCAAACCAAAAAACAGACCACAGGGATTATATCAAACTAAGCAGCTTCTGCACTGCAAAACAAATAACCAACAAAGTGAAGAGACAACCCACAGAATGGGAGCCAATAATTGCAAACAATGCATCTGAGACGGGATTTATAACTAGAAATACAAGAAGCTCACATATCTCAATAAAACAAATAATTTAACTAAAAAATGAGCAAAAGACATGAACAGATATTTCTCCACAAACAAAACATATAAATGGCCATCATGTGTATGAAAGTGTTCAGTGTCACTCATCATCAGGGAAATACAAATGAAAAATCACAATGAATTTTCATCTCACCCCATTAAAATGGTTTTTATCCATAAGACAGACAAAACAAATGCTGGCAAGATGACAGAGAAAGGAGAAACCTGGTACCCTGTTGGTAGGAAAGTAAATTAGTACAGCCATTATGCAGAAAAGTATGGAAGTCCTTTAAGAAACTAAAAAGAGGCTGGGCATGGTGGCTCATGCCTGTAATCCCAGCAGTTTCGGAGAGCGAGGCGGGCACCTCGTTTGAGGTCAGGAGTTTGAGAGCAGCCTGGCCAACATGGGGAAACCCTGTCTGTACTAAAAAATATGAAACGTAGCTAGGCGTTGTGGTGTACACCTGTAATCCCAGCTCCCAGGGAGGCTGAGGCAGAAGAATCATTTGAATCCAGGAGGCCTCTGCCTCCCAGGAGGTTGCAATGAGCCTAGATTGTGTCAGTTGCACTCCAGCCTGGGCTACAGAGGAAAGCTCTGCCTCAAAAACAAAAACAAAACAAAAACCAAACAAACGACTAAAAAGAGAATTTTCATAGTATTCACAAATTCACTACTGGGTTTACATCCAAAGGAAAGGACTTCAGTGTATTGAAGTTCTATCTGCACTCCCATGACTGTTCCAGCACAGTTCACAGTAGCTAAGATGTGGAGTCCACCTACCTGCCCATCAGTGGGTGAACGGATAGAGAGAATGTGGTACATACACACAGTGGAGACTACTCATCCATAGAGACAGTAACATCCTGACATTTGCAGCCACATGGATGGAACTGGAGCTCATTACAAAGATTGCCAATTCTCACCCTTATGCAAGAGCTCTAAAGTGGATCTCAATAAGGTAGAGAGTAGAATGGTGGCTACCAGAGGCCAGGAAGGTAATGGTGGAGGGTAAAAACAACACAAAACAAAAACCAGAACAGAATATAAATGTATTTATGACCACTAGACTTTACACTTAAAAATGGTAAAGGTGGTCAATTTTATAGGTATTTTTAACCTCAACAATTATTTTTTCAAATGAAAAGGAAAGGGTGTAAGGGTTCCTGGTGATGATATGTCTGTGTGAGTGAGAGGCCAGGGTGGGCTTCTGGGAAATGAGTAAGATTCAGGGGCTGAGGGAACCTCTGATCTCCCCAAACTGAGCCCAGTCTCCCTCCTCTGGGTCTGTCCTGACCAGTTTCTCCATCTGCCTGGGTGCCTGGAGCCCTGACCACAGACCACCACGCAGGCCATGCAGGAGGGTTTGGAGGTGCCCTCTCTGCCATCCTGCGTCCTGATCCCGCCCTCACACCGAAGCTTGGTCTTCTCTCTGAACCTGTCCATGCTTCTCTCCATCATCAGCAGGAAGCTCCTCAGCTATGGCTCTGGGATCATAAGACATGGGACAGGCATGGGGTTTCCTCACTTGTGACAGAAACGGGCAGTGGGTCACTCGGGCCTGACCACTTGTAGGGTGCGCTACGGAAAGAACCGAAGCATCTGTAGGTTCCTCCGTGGGTGGCAGGGCCCAGAGGGAAGTTGGCCTGGAATGTTCCATTGACGCTTGGCACTGCAGAGAGACTAAGTTCACGAGCCTCCCCCTCCCTGGATAGATGATACATGTCAAACGAGTTCTGGGAGCTGCAGGACAAGGTCACGTTCTCTCCTGCCTGAACCGTGGGGCCCGGCTGGGCTGAGAGAGAAGGTTTCTCATATAGACCTGGAAGGAGAAGAGGCAGTTTCTTCAGGGAGGTTCTTCCCTGTCACAGCTCCCCTCACACCTGAGCTGAGAACTCACTCCCCTGCTCTATGACCTAATGCTCTCTCTGTCTCTCACCCTCCACCTCGTCTCTCTTCATGTCTGTTTCCTCCTTCCACCTTCTCTGTCTCTCTAGGTCTCTGACCTCACTTCCCCAGCCTGAGGTGTGTTTTCCCTTTTTGTATTGTTTTCTTCTCTCTGACCCTCCTTGGATTGTTGACTTGATCTTCCTTTTTCTTTAATTCTGAGTTTCTCACTTTCTGTCTTGTTCATAACCTTCTGCACATTTCTATCTATTATCTATCGATTGATCTAGCTATCTGCCACCTGTCAATCTATCAATTATCTATCTGTAATCTATATCTATGTATCATGTATCTCTCTCTCTATCAATTGTCTGTCTATATCCACCATCTATCTATTATCTATATCTATATATCATCTGTCTATTCCCTCTCTATCTGTCTGCCTCTCTGTCTATGTATCATCTACGTATCTACGTATCTATCTATGTGTCTATCTACCTATCTATCTATCGATCCATTTATCTATCTATCTATCTATCTATCTATCTATCTATCTATCTATCTATCTATCTAATCTATCATCATCAGCTCTATGTATCATCTATCAATCGCTGTCTAAGTATCTATAACCCATCCACTACCTATCATCTACCTATTTATCATCTATCTATAGCTATCTACCCATCTACCATCTGTCTCTCTCCATCTCCTTGTCTTTCTCTGCCTCTCAGTCTCTCTAGTTCTCTTTGGAATCTCTGCAATCCATCCCGACATCTTTATCTATCTCTGTCTTTGTGCCCCTCCCTCAGGGTTCTGATTTTGGAGCTTTTCTCTGCTCCCTTCCATCATTCTCTCCACTCCTCTGCCCTCTCTTCTATCTGTTTATGTGTCTGTGTGTCTCTCAGTCCCCTTCCTCTGGATCATTCTCTGTGTGTTTATGTCTTTGCTTTTTGATGTTCCTGATTTCTCTCTGTGTCTCTCAGGAATCCTATCATATGTGGGGTTCTGTGGAATATGAGCCTCAGAATCCAGTGCGGGGACCCCAAGTACACACAGCATACAGGGGTTGGTGTTCTGGGGCCATGATATCCTGGGACAATGACTCTCCACTGCACAGAAGGCAGAGGTGTCAGAACAAACACGGCATCTGTAGGTGCCACAAGGTCTGAGGCCACAGGGGCTGACTCAGGACAGAAATATGGGCGTCCTTGGGTTCTCCTGGTAGAAACGCTTTGTGGAGGTAAAACAGAAATGAAATTTCTAATCTGTGCCAAGTCTCTGAGCAACGTCAGCACAGAAGGACGACTGTCTCTGGGACATGTCTGTGTCTGAGTGTCCCCTTTAACTCTTTCTCTCTTTTCTACCTCCCTGTATGGCCCCTGTGTCTGTCCTCTGTTATGACACCTGGTCTGTACTTGTGTCTCCTGTTTCTCTGTCTCTGTTGGTACAGACCTCCCCAAGTGAGTCTCTCTCCATAAGAATCCCACACTCATCTTCCTCATGACCACCTGGGGCTTCCAAGTCCTGGATCATTCACTCTGTGTCCCAGTGACAATGAGAAGAATGTCCGGACACTCTCACCTGTGATCACGATGTCCAGGGGGTCACTGGGAGCTGACAACACATAGTCGGAGTGAGTGACAGAACCGTAGCATCTGTAGGTCCCTGCAAGGTCAGACGTCGTGGAATTGATGGAATAGTTGGCCTGGGAACCCCCACCGTGGAGCTCTCCAACAAGGTGCAAGGGCTTCTCAAAGTTCACCTCACTGTGCAGAAAGAAGTGCTCAAACACCATATCTGAAGAACATTGTAGGGTGACCGTCTCTCCTGATTTCACCAGGGGACCTGGGAGGGCCAGGAGGGAAGGTTTTCTGTCGACTCCTAGAAAGAGAGGTTGTGAGTTTAGAAGGCGTCTCCCTTTGTCATCATATCCATGGCACCTGGAACGAGTGAGGGTTCCTCTCCCGGCTGTCTGTCTGTCTCCTCCCTCTCTGTGTCTCCCTGTCTTTTATCCCCTGGTGCAGTTCCCTTCATCTGTGTCCCTCCCTCTTCTCTGTCCGTCTGTCTCTAGTAGCCTCGGACGCCCTTCCCACTGGGCTCAGCTTCATCTCTTAGGCTGTTGTATGTGTTTCCCACTAATCTGTTTCCTGCTGTCTATGTGGGGCTGGAAGAGGATCCAGGCAGGCTGCATATCCAGGCTCTTAGCAGCCTGGTTCAATCTCTTTTGGACAAACTGGAGTCCCTGGCGGGAGGAATGAACTGATCAGTAAGGCAGGCACCAGTGTCCACATTCCCTGTTCCTGGTGGGGATTGGGAGCCTCTCCTGCCATGCCTGTGCCTTCTCCATGGCCTCAGCTTCCACAGGGTGGCTCCTGGTGCTGGTTCGAGGAGCATCGACCCCTCCCTATGTGGATGGAGCCTGGTGGTGGCATCAGCGTCCCGTCCTTTCTGATCTCGGGGTTGCCAACCTTCTCCTTGTTTGTTTTCTTTAATTAATTGATTAATTAATTGATTTTTGAGACAGAGTGTCACTTTTTCACCCAGGCTGGAGTGTAGTGGTGTGGTCTTGGCTCACTGCAACTTCCTCCCAGATTCAAGCGATTGAATCCAGTCGTTGGTTTACTCGTGCCCACCACCATGCCCGGCTATCGTTGTTTGGTTTCCTAACCACGGAGACTCAGCGGAGCAGTTCTCTTCACTTCTCCAGTCTGTAGAGGCCACCTGCCATTGTGGCTCGTGGCCTTCCTCCTCCTTCAAAGCCCACAGTGGCTGATGGAGTCTCCCACTACGCTGCTCTAATCCCCACTCTCCTCATCCGCCTCTTCTCGTTTGGTGCCTTGGGATTCCACTGAGCCCAGTGGGACAGTCCAGGCCCTCTCCCCATCTCAAGGTCAACTCACAACAACCTCAGCTCCATCTTCCCCTTCAGTCCCCTGTCCTTTAGCGTAAAGAGTCACAGACTCCAGGGATTACAATGTAGCCATATTGGGGACAGTTATTCTTCCCATCACAGCACCCATTTCCCTGAGTTCAATCCCCCTTTACCCCAAAGACAGTCAGGTCCTGGGTGATGGGACCCTGACGGACACCCCCAGCAGAAGCTCTGGGATTCAGGAGGTGGGACAAGGAGAAGCCCAGACAGGAGCCCTCTGACCTGTGACCCTGATCGCCAGGGGGTCACTGAGCGCCGACCACTCAGTGGGGGAGTGCGGGTATGAACCCCGACATCTGTAGGTCCCTGCGTGTGCCGGGGTCGCAGGGCCCATGAGGAAGCTCTCCTGGAATATTCGGCTGTGGAAGACGGGAACGTGGCTTCTGTCGTCTTTGTACAGAGTGAAGTTGGTAAAGTTGTTAAGTCCATCACGATAGTAACACCGAAGAGTCACGTGTCCTCCCTGAGGCACCACAGCGCTAGGCCGGGCAAACAAGAAGGTCTTGTCCTGACCACCTGGGGGAAAAGGAGGGGCCGCCTTAGAGAGGAGGATGTGGAGCCGCCCCTCCCTCCGTGTGCTCAGAAGATTCTTCCCCTTTCCATGTTTCTAAGGCTGCTACCGCACCTGGGTATCCAGGGCTATAGGAGGGACCCATCCCACATAGACCTGGCATCTCCCTACAACAAAGGTGTCAGCTGAGAACTTTGAACAAGTGCTGAAAAAGGGACTCTTACTAGATTTTAACACTTCAAGATGACTCACATAAAACAACACAAAGTGGACACGGCATGGAGGGCATGTCCTTTGTGAATGGAATATCAGCCAGTGCATGAACTGAGTCCCCATCAGAGATTTGGAATGTCAGGGTCATGGCTGTGGTTTCCCCACCTCTTCTGGTAGAATGACAGCAGCCACACTGCAGCCCTGACCGTCATGCAAACACTGGAGGGTGTGAGTTACACCTTTGTCCTCAGAGGACCTGCTGTTCCTAGCACTGCTTCCCTCCCTTCCTCAGTCGCTGACACCACTTCCTCCCTGCACACCTCAGCTTGGAGCACCCCAAGCTCACCCCGGTCTTCACAGAGCTTGTCTCAGCCAAGGGTAAGAAAGGCCAGAGAGGACGAGGTCAGAAGTGTGAGCCGAGCACCCCAGGGTCCCCCCTTCTTAGTTTATGAGAGACTGTCTGACAGGACTTCCCTCCTGTTTCAGGAAAATCCTCTTAGGTGGGGAGATGACACCCTAAGGGTTGGGGAAGGACTCACCCGTGTGTGGACAGGCCCTCTGGACCAAGAAGAACCCTGGAAAGAAAGATCATGATGGATGATCCATCTGCAGGCAAACCAGGGCCTCCCCTGCTGCCCCCACGGAGCTGTGCGTCTGGGCAGCCAGGCCCTTGCTGGGCTGAAGGTAAACTCACCCTGGCTGCCCACCTGCCCCCACAACAGGGATCTCAGCTGTGCAGAGACCAAGCCTCCTGATCCAGATCTGCACCCCAGGCCTAGATCTACACAACAGGCCCATATGTCCACTCCATGCTGATATCTCTACTCCAGGCCCTTATCTCCCCTCCAGGCCCATATCTCCGCTCCAAACCCATATCTCCCCGCCAGGCCCATATGTGCACTCCAGGCCCATATCTCCACTCCAAACCCATATCTCCCTTCTAGGCTCCTATCTCCACCCCAGGCCCATATCTCCACTCCAGGCCCATATCTCCACTCCAGACCTGTATCTCCACTCCAGGCTCGTATCTCCACTCCAGGCCCATCCCTCCATGCCAGGCTCATATCCCCACTCCAGGCCCATATCTCCACTCCAGACCCATATCTCCTTTCCAGGCTCCTATCTCCACCCCAGTCCCATATCTCCAATCCAGGCCCATATCTCCACTCCAGGCTCATATCACAATTCCAGGCACATGTCTCAATTCCAGGCCCATATCTCCACTCCAGTCTCATATCTCCACTCCAGGCCCGGATCCTCTCCAGGCCCATATTTCTGCTGCAAACCCATATCTCCCCTCCAGGCTCATATCTCCCCTCCAGGCTCCTATCTCCACTCCAAGCCCCTATCTCCACCCCAGGCCCATATCTCCTCTCCAGGCTCATATCTGCATTCCAGGCTCATATCTCCACTCCAAACCCATATCTCCCCTCCAGGTTCATATGTCCCCTCCAGGCCCAGATCTGCAGTGTATGTCCATATCTCCACTCCAGACCGATATCTCTACTCCAGGAACATATTTCCACTCCACGCTCCTATCTCCACTCCAGGCCCAGATCTCCAGCCCAGGCCCATATCTCCACTCTAGACCCGTATCTCCACTGCAGGCCCGTATCTCCACTCCACGCTCATGTCTCTACTACAGGATCCTATCTCTATTCCAGGTCCATATCTCCACTCCAGGCCCATATCTCCACTCCAGGCCCATATCTCCACCCCAGGCCCATATCTCCTCTCCAGGCTCATATCTGCACTCCAGGCTCATATCTCCACTCCAAAGCCATATCTCCCCTCCAGGCTCATATCTCCCCTCCAGGCCCATATCTCCACTCCAGGTCCCTATCTCCACTCCAAACCCATATCTCCCTTCCAGGCTCCTATCTCCACTCCAGACCCATATCTCTACTCCAGGAACATGTCTCCTCTCCAGGCTCCTATCTCCACTCCAGGCCCAGATCTACAGCCCAGGCCCAGATCTCCACTCCAGGCCCATATCTCCACTCTCGACCCGTATCTCCACTGCAGGCCCGTATCTCCACTCCATGCTCATGTCTCTACTTCAGGATCCTATCTCTATTCCAGGTTCATATCTCTACTCCAGGCCCAAATCTCCACTCCAGGCCAATATCTCTATCCCAGGCCCATATCTCCACCCAGGCCCAGATCTCCACTCCAGGCCCATATCTCCATTCCAGGCCCAGATGTCCACTCCAGGATCATATCTCCACTCCAGGCCCAGATCTCCACCCCAGGACCATATCTCCACCCAGGCCCATATCTCCATTCCAGGCCCATCCCTCCATGCCAGGCCCATGTCTCTATCCCAGGCCCATATCTCCACCCCAGGCCCATATCTCCACCCAGGCCCAGATCTCCACTCCAGGCCCATATCTCCACTCCAGGCCCAGATCTCCACTCCAGGATCATATCTCCACCCCAGGCCCATATCTCCACTCCAGGCCCAGATCTCCACTCCAGGATCATATCTCCACTCCAGGCCCAGATCTCCACTCCAGGATCATATCTCCACCCCAGGCCCATATCTCCACTCCAGGCCCAGATCTCCACTCCAGGATCATATCTCCACTCCAGGCCCAGATCTCCACTCCAGGATCATATCTCCACTCCAGGCCCAGATCTCCACTCCGGGCTCATATCTCCACCCAGGCCCATATCTCCACTCCAGGCTCAGATCTCCACTCCAGGATCATATCTCCACTCCAGGCCCATAACTCAACCTCCAGGTCCAGATCTCCCCTCCAGGCCCAGATCTCCACCCCAGCGCTTCCTCCGTCGATTCCCTTCCGGGACTCACCAAAACACGCCAGGCTGACGACCATGGGCGACATGGTGCTGCTGGTGCAGACAGGTGGCCGCGCCCCAGCTCAGCTCAGCAGCGCACAGGATGTTATCTGGCGCCCTGCCCATGCAGTTGACGTGCTGACCACATCATGGGAGGGTGACGTACGCAGGCTCTTCCTACCTTGCATGAGGTGCAGCGGGTGCTCACTCAAGAGTGCAAAATGGCTTCCTGGAAATTGTTCTCACTAGAACTGACACCTTGTGTCCTTCACTATGACCAGCTCAAAACATGTCTGAGATCCAACCTCCCGGACACGAGGTGACTGAAATCTGTGCTGACGTGAAAGCCTTTTATGTATTTCTGTTGTTTTTATTTGTGTTTCAAACTCTTCTCCGTGTATAATATGCGAAATGTCTAATAGGTATTATGAACGTTGTCAGAGCAATTGTGACGAATAAACCATTAAGATGTTTTATACTTGTATTTCTAGTATGACAGCAGAACCAGTTTAAATGATTTAAATACCCAGGGAAGGATTATGCAATTATTTACAATCTTAGAACTGTTCTTCATCAGCAAAACCCACAACATGTCAATTCTGGATTTTTGTCATTTTATGTACAATTAGTCTCATGACCTGAGATTCCAGAGTCCCAGCACATGGTTCGCTCTCTGTCTGTCTCTCTGCCTCCCTCATTTTAAATTGTATGGAAATATCCAGTAACATAATGCTATAAAAAATCAAGTGTCCCCCAGCACTTTGGGAAGCCGAGGTGGGTGGATCAACGGAGGTCGGGAGTTCGAGACCTCCCTGGCCAACTTAGAGAAACCATGTCTCTGCTAAACATACAAAAATTAGCCGTGCCTGGTGGTGGACACCTGTCATGCCAGCTACTCAAGAGGCTGAGGCAGGAGAATCGCTTGAACCTGGGAGGCGGAAGTTGCAGTGAGCCGAGATTGTGCCACTGCAGTCCAGCCTGGGTGACAGAGCGAGACTCTGCCTGAAGAAACATAAAAAAAACGTAGCAAATAGCCTATAGTAAGAAACTAGAGGACTCCAGCTACCAAATTGTAAGGGTTTGTAAAAGCCTACGGAATGTGCAGCATCCTCAAGAGAGTGAACACAGAGAGCCCCTTATCGGAAAACAGTGTCTAAAATACATCCGTGTACACACAGCCCCGTTAGAACTGACAAAGGCTGCCGTGTGGTTTAAGGAGGAATAGAATGTCTTCTCCATAGATAACATGGGCCCAAGGGTTATGCATAGAAAAAAATAAATCTAAACGTATTCTCACACTATAAACCACTTCTTGTTTTTTATCTTGTTGCTGTAAATTTTTTATGATTTATATTTAAAATTGAGAAATAAAAGTGAGATACAGTCGTCCTTCACTACTCATGGGTGATTGGTTTCAGGATCTCCGCTCAGATACCACAGTCTGCAGGTGCTCAAGCCTCTTACATAAAATGGTACAGGGTTTGCATATAACCCATGTTCATCCTCCTGTGTACATGAAATCATCTCTAGATTACTTATAATTCCTGACACAGCCTACACACCATTCCATTTGTGTCCATTCAGCGTAGTTTTGCTTTTTGAAACTATGTGGATTTTTTCTCTGAATATTTTTGATTTATAGTTGGCTCAACAAACACCTGTAAACCCCACAGATACGGAGGAGCGACTGTGTATTTATGGTATGAAAGATGATGTGTTGACATGTGTCCCCGTGGAGATGAGACTAACAAGGCCTAGGACTCTACAGATGTTTCATCTTGGAATGGCTCTGCCAGCTTTCCAGGTCTGCAGAGAGTAAGAATATCACTTGTTCATCTGATTCACGATCCTTGCAACCTCCTATGCGTTGCATCGTTAGGTGGAAATTGGACTTCCAGACAGAAATCAGGCTCCACTCTGCCTCCAGAAGCTCAGAGTCCAGGGGTGAGAACCCAGTGCAGAACATATGGGGCTATACGGACATAGTAATGATAACACCAGAAACTTTCAGCGAATAAAGAGTCACATTACCTAAAGGATGAGGGCAGAGGTGTTTATTTGAAGAGGAGAGAGCTACATTGAAATGATAAACAAATTTATAAGTTTCACTGCTGACAGAAGGCTGAAAGATAGTATGAGGGGAGGTGGAACAGCATGAGGGAAGGTGGAACAGCACGTGTCTAAGTGCCGTGTTAAGAGGGAGCCTCCTGTATGTCTGGAATTGTGAGTTCCTCAGTGTGGCTGCAGCCTCCAGTAGGACTAGGAAGTAAGCCAGTAGGTTGGAGAGGTGGGCTGGGGTCAAGTGAAGTGGAGAATTGTGGGCTCAGCAAAGGAGTGTGTTTTCTCTGCAGCAGGCAGTGGGGACCTTAGACATTTGTAAGCAAGAGAGAGGCACGTTCAGATTCGTGGTGTGAGGAAGAGCGATGCCCTAAGATGCAGACTCACACCTTCAGATTCCTGCGGCTGGTACATTGGAACTGTGAAGCCGGTTTTGAGACAGGGCTGTTGTCTCCCTAGAAGACCCTGCAAGGCCTGACGGTGGTGCTCATGGATAGAAGACAACTTTCGATCTGGGCTCAGCATTTGGAAGTTCCGTGTACACACTGGTATCTGTTGGGGGTGTCTTGGGCCTCTGAGAAGGGCGAGTGATTTTTCCCTGTGTGAGAACGCGGTGATCCAGCTGTGCGTATGTCACCTCCTGAGGGTCTTGTTCTTCAGAGTCCTAGAGAGAGAGAAATGTTGAGTGAGGGAGGGGCTCACATTCTTCAGGACTATTAGGGAATAAGATTCGATCCACGAGGCTGGGGCGAGGAGGACCTACCTCCCTGTTCACTGTTCTGTCCCCCGCAGGCTCTTTGTCCATTACAGCAGCATCTGTAGGAGACAAAAGTCATCAAAACAGCTGGGAGGGCACGTCTGGGTCCTCATTTCATGTGCAGAGTCCAACACACAGGGGAGGCCGTAGGTGCCTGAGGTCCCTCAGCTGCCAACAGCCAGACTCAGACATTCTGTCTCTCTGAGTTCAAGACCCCTTCCCATGAACGGCTCTCAACTGGCATCCCAGTGATTCTGCCTCCCACTTTCTGCCTGTCATGGAACCTTCTCCTGGATGTCAGTGGCTGCAGGGACATGAGGATACAGTTGAGAATCAGGCAATGGTCTGTGAGCTGAAGGCAGGGACAGGGTGTCTGGTGCTCTCTCTAGAAAGCTCTGCCTCTGTGGCTCCTGCCTTGGGCCAGAGACCATCCTGCCGGTGAGGAACACACACCTTCCTGCTCCCATCCCGCTTCCCCACACGGCCCTGAGGTCTGTGGCCTCTGCTTCGTGAGACTTACTCTTTTTGTTGGAGCACCAGCGATGCAGGAGAAAGAAGAAGATGGTGAAGAGGATCATGACCACTGAGGTCCCAATCAGAACATGCAGGTGTCTGGGGATACCTGGAGGAAGAAGAGACTCCAATAAGAAGCTAATCATAGCAGTTCCTTCTTATGGATTGTCTCTCGTTTCTTGATTGACAGGTAACCATGTGGAATGTCTCCTTAGGACAAGCGGCCTGATGGCGGGAGACCCAGCTTTCTCCTGCTCTGTTTTGAGGAAGGAGGAAGGGGACCAGGAGCCAAGGAACGTGGGAGCCTCTAGAAACTGGGATATATGAAGACCAGATTCTCGCCTGGAACCTTCGGAGGGAAGGCAGCCTTGCTGTCACCTTGATTTTAGCCCAGTGAGGTGCATTTCATCCTTTGAGCTACAGCACGGTAAAATAATTAAAAAGCCGTTTTGTTTTCATCCACCAATTTTGTGGAAATTTGTTATGGCAACAATAGAAAAGGATTCTAACTGCACAGCCTGAGCATGGGGCCATGGCTGAATGAGTCAGTGAGTCGGAGTGTGCGTGCAAGGCTCTTTACTGCAAGGCTCTGGCTCTGCTGAGTGAGCCAGGGTTGCCTCATGACCCACAGGAGTTCATTCCTTGGCAAGTGGAACTTCTCTAAAACACCTCACCCTCATTAGATGTTCCCTTCCCTTCCCTCTTTCAAGCCCCCAGGAATTTATCCTCCAGTTAGGAATGCAGGGAGAACACTGCATTTTTCCTGAGAAGGATGTCAGATTTGCAGTCATTCTTCCAGCTTGTAGGAGGTCTCAGCTACAGAAAATTAGAGATGAAGAGACTTCACGGAGCCCTGTGCTGGGCCAAGATCCCTTTTGCTGTTGGAGTGTCTGGAGTTCAGAGAGTTGGTGGAAGACAGGCCCACAGTCAGAGCTGGGAGGTGCTGAGCCAACGCTTGAATCCAAGGATTCCACCTCCCCAGGTTTCCAAAAGCAGAGATAAGAGGGGTTCTTTACTCACTGGTTTTGGAGCTTGGTTCAGTGGGTGCAGGCCAACTACGTGAAGGGTTTCCTAGAACAGAGACAGGAGAGAGGTGAGGAAATGAGGGTGCCTGTCCTCTACTCAAGGGAAATCTTTGAGGTTGGTTCACGGCCAACACTCTGTTATCCAACACTGGGCTCTGGGAGTCCTGGGGTCCTCTTCTCCATAATTTTTGTATGTGTTACCCATTGTCTCGAGACTTTAACATATAGAGAGAAAACAGGAACATCACATTACCTGACTTAAAAATATGTAATGAGCCGTAGTAAACAAAACAACATGACGTTGGCATAAAGAAAAGTGCATAGAACAACGGAGTAAAATGAAGAACACAGATACAATCTATGCGTCTACATTCAACGGCTTTTTTGTTTTTTTGAGATGGAATCTTGCTCTGTCACCCAAGCTGGAGTGTAGAGGTGCAATCTCGGCTCACAGCAACCTCTGTCTCCTGAATTCAAGCAATTCTCTTGCCTCAGACTCTCGAGTAGTGGTATGACCGGTGCTGACCACCATGCTCAGCTAAGTTTTGTACTTTTAGTGGAGACAGGGTTTTACTATGTTGGCCAGGCGGGCCTCGAACTCCTGGTCTCAGGTGATCCACCCACCTTGGCCTCTGAAAGTGCTGGGATTGCAGGTGTGAGCCACCATGCCCAGCCAATCCAATGCATTTTGACAAAAGTGTCAAGAACCTACAATCAGGAAAGGACAGTCTTTTCAATAAATGATGCGGGGAATACGGGTTATCTCCATGCAGGGAATGAAACTGCACCTGTACCTCTCACCATTCAGGAACGTCAAATCCAAATGGATTAAATACATGAGTCTAAGTCCTGAACCTATGAAACATGTAGAAGAAAATATTGGGGAAATGCTTCAGGACATTTGTCTGAGAAAAGACATTTTGTTTAAAACCTCAAAAACACAAGTAATCAAAGCAAAAAAACAGACCACAGGGATTATATCAAACTAAGCAGCTTCTGCACTGCAAAACAAATAACCAACAAAGTGAAGAGACAACCCACAGAATGGGAGCCAATAATTGCAAACAATGCATCTGAGACGGGATTTATAACTAGAAATACAAGAAGCTCACATAACTCAATAAAACAAATAATTTAACTAAAAAATGAGCAAAAGACATGAACAGATATTTCTCCACAAACAAAACATGTAAATGGCCATCATGTGTATGAAAGTGTTCAGTGTCACTCATCATCAGGGAAATACAAATGAAAAATCACAATGAATTTTCATCTCACCCCATTAAAATGGTTTTTATCCATAAGACAGACAAAACAAATGCTGGCAAGATGACAGAGAAAGGAGAAACCTGGTACCCTGTTGGTAGGAAAGTAAATTAGTACAGCCATTATGCAGAAAAGTATGGAAGTCCTTTAAGAAACTAAAAAGAGGCTGGGCATGGTGGCTCATGCCTGTAATCCCAGCAGTTTCGGAGAGCGAGGCGGGCACCTCGTTTGAGGTCAGGAGTTTGAGAGCAGCCTGGCCAACATGGGGAAACCCTGTCTGTACTAAAAAATATGAAACGTAGCTAGGCGTTGTGGTGTACACCTGTAATCCCAGCTCCCAGGGAGGCTGAGGCAGAAGAATCATTTGATTCCAGGAGGCCTCTGCCTCCCAGGAGGTTGCAATGAGCCTAGATTGTGTCAGTTGCACTCCAGCCTGGGCTACAGAGGAAAGCTCTGCCTCAAAAACAAAAACAAAACAAAAACCAAACAAACGACTAAAAAGAGAATTTTCATAGTATTCACAAATTCACTACTGGGTTTACATCCAAAGGAAAGGACTTCAGTGTATTGAAGTTCTATCTGCACTCCCATGACTGTTCCAGCACAGTTCACAGTAGCTAAGATGTGGAGTCCACCTACCTGCCCATCAGTGGGTGAACGGATAGAGAGAATGTGGTACATACACACAGTGGAGACTACTCATCCATAGAGACAGTAACATCCTGACATTTGCAGCCACATGGATGGAACTGGAGCTCATTACAAAGATTGCCAATTCTCACCCTTATGCAAGAGCTCTAAAGTGGATCTCAATAAGGTAGAGAGTAGAATGGTGGCTACCAGAGGCCAGGAAGGTAATGGTGGAGGGTAAAAACAACACAAAACAAAAACCAGAACAGAATATAAATGTATTTATGACCACTAGACTTTACACTTAAAAATGGTAAAGGTGGTCAATTTTATAGGTATTTTTAACCTCAACAATTATTTTTTCAAATGAAAAGGAAAGGGTGTAAGGGTTCCTGGTGATGATATGTCTGTGTGAGTGAGAGGCCAGGGTGGGCTTCTGGGAAATGAGTAAGATTCAGGGGCTGAGGGAACCTCTGATCTCCCCAAACTGAGCCCAGTCTCCCTCCTCTGGGTCTGTCCTGACCAGTTTCTCCATCTGCCTGGGTGCCTGGAGCCCTGACCACGGACCACCACGCAGGCCATGCAGGAGGGTTTGGAGGTGCCCTCTCTGCCATCCTGCGTCCTGATCCCGCCCTCACACCGAAGCTTGGTCTTCTCTCTGAACCTGTCCATGCTTCTCTCCATCATCAGCAGGAAGCTCCTCAGCTATGGCTCTGGGATCATAAGACATGGGACAGGCATGGGGTTTCCTCACCTGTGACAGAAACGGGCAGTGGGTCACTCGGGCCTGACCACTTGTAGGGTGCGCTACGGAAAGAACCGAAGCATCTGTAGGTTCCTCCGTGGGTGGCAGGGCCCAGAGGGAAGTCGGCCTGGAATGTTCCATTGACGCTTGGCACTGCAGAGAGACTAAGTTCACGAGCCTCCCCCTCCCTGGATAGATGATACATGTCAAACGAGTTCTGGGAGCTGCAGGACAAGGTCACGTTCTCTCCTGCCTGAACCGTGGGGCCCGGCTGGGCTGAGAGAGAAGGTTTCTCATATAGACCTGGAAGGAGAAGAGGCAGTTTCTTCAGGGAGGTTCTTCCCTGTTACAGCTCCCCTCACACCTGAGCTGAGAACTCACTCCCCTGCTCTATGACCTAATGCTCTCTCTGTCTCTCACCCTCCACCCCGTCTCTCTTCATGTCTGTTTCCTCCTTCCACCTTCTCTGTCTCTCTAGGTCTCTGACCTCACTTCCCCAGCCTGAGGTGTGTTTTCCCTTTTTGTATTGTTTTCTTCTCTCTGACCCTCCTTGGATTGTTGACTTGATCTTCCTTTTTCTTTAATTCTGAGTTTCTCACTTTCTGTCTTGTTCATAACCTTCTGCACATTTCTATCTATTATCTATCGATTGATCTAGCTATCTGCCACCTGTCAATCTATCAATTATCTATCTGTAATCTATATCTATGTATCATGTATCTCTCTCTCTATCAATTGTCTGTCTATATCCACCATCTATCTATTATCTATATCTATATATCATCTGTCTATTCCCTCTCTATCTGTCTGCCTCTCTGTCTATGTATCATCTACGTATCTACGTATCTATCTATGTGTCTATCTACCTATCTATCTATCGATCCATTTATCTATCTATCTATCTATCTATCTATCTATCTATCTATCTAATCTATCATCATCAGCTCTATGTATCATCTATCAATCGCTGTCTAAGTATCTATAACCCATCCACTACCTATCATCTACCTATTTATCATCTATCTATAGCTATCTACCCATCTACCATCTGTCTCTCTCCATCTCCTTGTCTTTCTCTGCCTCTCAGTCTCTCTAGTTCTCTTTGGAATCTCTGCAATCCATCCCGACATCTTTATCTATCTCTGTCTTTGTGCCCCTCCCTCAGGGTTCTGATTTTGGAGCTTTTCTCTGCTCCCTTCCATCATTCTCTCCACTCCTCTGCCCTCTCTTCTATCTGTTTATGTGTCTGTGTGTCTCTCAGTCCCCTTCCTCTGGATCATTCTCTGTGTGTTTATGTCTTTGCTTTTTGATGTTCCTGATTTCTCTCTGTGTCTCTCAGGAATCCTATCATATGTGGGGTTCTGTGGAATATGAGCCTCAGAATCCAGTGCGGGGACCCCAAGTACACACAGCATACAGGGGTTGGTGTTCTGGGGCCATGATATCCTGGGACAATGACTCTCCACTGCACAGAAGGCAGAGGTGTCAGAACAAACACGGCATCTGTAGGTGCCACAAGGTCTGAGGCCACAGGGGCTGACTCAGGACAGAAATATGGGCGTCCTTGGGTTCTCCTGGTAGAAACGCTTTGTGGAGGTAAAACAGAAATGAAATTTCTAATCTGTGCCAAGTCTCTGAGCAACGTCAGCACAGAAGGACGACTGTCTCTGGGACATGTCTGTGTCTGAGTGTCCCCTTTAACTCTTTCTCTCTTTTCTACCTCCCTGTATGGCCCCTGTGTCTGTCCTCTGTTATGACACCTGGTCTGTACTTGTGTCTCCTGTTTCTCTGTCTCTGTTGGTACAGACCTCCCCAAGTGAGTCTCTCTCCATAAGAATCCCACACTCATCTTCCTCATGACCACCTGGGGCTTCCAAGTCCTGGATCATTCACTCTGTGTCCCAGTGACAATGAGAAGAATGTCCGGACACTCTCACCTGTGATCACGATGTCCAGGGGGTCACTGGGAGCTGACAACACATAGTCGGAGTGAGTGACAGAACCGTAGCATCTGTAGGTCCCTGCAAGGTCAGACGTCGTGGAATTGATGGAATAGTTGGCCTGGGAACCCCCACCGTGGAGCTCTCCAACAAGGTGCAAGGGCTTCTCAAAGTTCACCTCACTGTGCAGAAAGAAGTGCTCAAACACCATATCTGAAGAACATTGTAGGGTGACCGTCTCTCCTGATTTCACCAGGGGACCTGGGAGGGCCAGGAGGGAAGGTTTTCTGTCGACTCCTAGAAAGAGAGGTTGTGAGTTTAGAAGGCGTCTCCCTTTGTCATCATATCCATGGCACCTGGAACGAGTGAGGGTTCCTCTCCCGGCTGTCTGTCTGTCTCCTCCCTCTCTGTGTCTCCCTGTCTTTTATCCCCTGGTGCAGTTCCCTTCATCTGTGTCCCTCCCTCTTCTCTGTCCGTCTGTCTCTAGTAGCCTCGGACGCCCTTCCCACTGGGCTCAGCTTCATCTCTTAGGCTGTTGTATGTGTTTCCCACTAATCTGTTTCCTGCTGTCTATGTGGGGCTGGAAGAGGATCCAGGCAGGCTGCATATCCAGGCTCTTAGCAGCCTGGTTCAATCTCTTTTGGACAAACTGGAGTCCCTGGCGGGAGGAATGAACTGATCAGTAAGGCAGGCACCAGTGTCCACATTCCCTGTTCCTGGTGGGGATTGGGAGCCTCTCCTGCCATGCCTGTGCCTTCTCCATGGCCTCAGCTTCCACAGGGTGGCTCCTGGTGCTGGTTCGAGGAGCATCGACCCCTCCCTATGTGGATGGAGCCTGGTGGTGGCATCAGCGTCCCGTCCTTTCTGATCTCGGGGTTGCCAACCTTCTCCTTGTTTGTTTTCTTTAATTAATTGATTAATTAATTGATTTTTGAGACAGAGTGTCACTTTTTCACCCAGGCTGGAGTGTAGTGGTGTGGTCTTGGCTCACTGCAACTTCCTCCCAGATTCAAGCGATTGAATCCAGTCGTTGGTTTACTCGTGCCCACCACCATGCCCGGCTATCGTTGTTTGGTTTCCTAACCACGGAGACTCAGCGGAGCAGTTCTCTTCACTTCTCCAGTCTGTAGAGGCCACCTGCCATTGTGGCTCGTGGCCTTCCTCCTCCTTCAAAGCCCACAGTGGCTGATGGAGTCTCCCACTACGCTGCTCTAATCCCCACTCTCCTCATCCGCCTCTTCTCGTTTGGTGCCTTGGGATTCCACTGAGCCCAGTGGGACAGTCCAGGCCCTCTCCCCATCTCAAGGTCAACTCACAACAACCTCAGCTCCATCTTCCCCTTCAGTCCCCTGTCCTTTAGCGTAAAGAGTCACAGACTCCAGGGATTACAATGTAGCCATATTGGGGACAGTTATTCTTCCCATCACAGCACCCATTTCCCTGAGTTCAATCCCCCTTTACCCCAAAGACAGTCAGGTCCTGGGTGATGGGACCCTGACGGACACCCCCAGCAGAAGCTCTGGGATTCAGGAGGTGGGACAAGGAGAAGCCCAGACAGGAGCCCTCTGACCTGTGACCCTGATCGCCAGGGGGTCACTGAGCGCCGACCACTCAGTGGGGGAGTGCGGGTATGAACCCCGACATCTGTAGGTCCCTGCGTGTGCCGGGGTCGCAGGGCCCATGAGGAAGCTCTCCTGGAATATTCGGCTGTGGAAGACGGGAACGTGGCTTCTGTCGTCTTTGTACAGAGTGAAGTTGGTAAAGTTGTTAAGTCCATCACGATAGTAACACCGAAGAGTCACGTGTCCTCCCTGAGGCACCACAGCGCTAGGCCGGGCAAACAAGAAGGTCTTGTCCTGACCACCTGGGGGAAAAGGAGGGGCCGCCTTAGAGAGGAGGATGTGGAGCCGCCCCTCCCTCCGTGTGCTCAGAAGATTCTTCCCCTTTCCATGTTTCTAAGGCTGCTACCGCACCTGGGTATCCAGGGCTATAGGAGGGACCCATCCCACATAGACCTGGCATCTCCCTACAACAAAGGTGTCAGCTGAGAACTTTGAACAAGTGCTGAAAAAGGGACTCTTACTAGATTTTAACACTTCAAGATGACTCACATAAAACAACACAAAGTGGACACGGCATGGAGGGCATGTCCTTTGTGAATGGAATATCAGCCAGTGCATGAACTGAGTCCCCATCAGAGATTTGGAATGTCAGGGTCATGGCTGTGGTTTCCCCACCTCTTCTGGTAGAATGACAGCAGCCACACTGCAGCCCTGACCGTCATGCAAACACTGGAGGGTGTGAGTTACACCTTTGTCCTCAGAGGACCTGCTGTTCCTAGCACTGCTTCCCTCCCTTCCTCAGTCGCTGACACCACTTCCTCCCTGCACACCTCAGCTTGGAGCACCCCAAGCTCACCCCGGTCTTCACAGAGCTTGTCTCAGCCAAGGGTAAGAAAGGCCAGAGAGGACGAGGTCAGAAGTGTGAGCCGAGCACCCCAGGGTCCCCCCTTCTTAGTTTATGAGAGACTGTCTGACAGGACTTCCCTCCTGTTTCAGGAAAATCCTCTTAGGTGGGGAGATGACACCCTAAGGGTTGGGGAAGGACTCACCCGTGTGTGGACAGGCCCTCTGGACCAAGAAGAACCCTGGAAAGAAAGATCATGATGGATGATCCATCTGCAGGCAAACCAGGGCCTCCCCTGCTGCCCCCACGGAGCTGTGCGTCTGGGCAGCCAGGCCCTTGCTGGGCTGAAGGTAAACTCACCCTGGCTGCCCACCTGCCCCCACAACAGGGATCTCAGCTGTGCAGAGACCAAGCCTCCTGATCCAGATCTGCACCCCAGGCCTAGATCTACACAACAGGCCCATATGTCCACTCCATGCTGATATCTCTACTCCAGGCCCTTATCTCCCCTCCAGGCCCATATCTCCGCTCCAAACCCATATCTCCCCGCCAGGCCCATATGTGCACTCCAGGCCCATATCTCCACTCCAAACCCATATCTCCCTTCTAGGCTCCTATCTCCACCCCAGGCCCATATCTCCACTCCAGGCCCATATCTCCACTCCAGACCCATATCTCCTTTCCAGGCTCCTATCTCCACCCCAGTCCCATATCTCCAATCCAGGCCCATATCTCCACTCCAGGCTCATATCACAATTCCAGGCACATGTCTCAATTCCAGGCCCATATCTCCACTCCAGTCTCATATCTCCACTCCAGGCCCGGAATCCTCTCCAGGCCCATATTTCTGCTGCAAACCCATATCTCCCCTCCAGGCTCCTATCTCCACTCCAGGCCCCTATCTCCACCCCAGGCCCATATCTCCTCTCCAGGCTCATATCTGCATTCCAGGCTCATATCTCCACTCCAAACCCATATCTCCCCTCCAGGTTCATATGTCCCCTCCAGGCCCAGATCTGCAGTGTATGTCCATATCTCCACTCCAGACCCATATCTCTACTCCAGGAACATATTTCCACTGCACGCTCCTATCTCCACTCCAGGCCCAGATCTCCAGCCCAGGCCCATATCTCCACTCTAGACCCGTATCTGCACTGCAGGCCCGTATCTCCACTCCACGCTCATGTCTCTACTACAGGATCCTATCTCTATTCCAGGTCCATATCTCCACTCCAGGCCCATATCTCCACTCCAGGCCCATATCTCCACCCCAGGCCCATATCTCCTCTCCAGGCTCATATCTGCACTCCAGGCTCATATCTCCACTCCAAAGCCATATCTCCCCTCCAGGCTCATATCTCCCCTCCAGGCCCGTATCTCCACTCCAGGTCCCTATCTCCACTCCAAACCCATATCTCCCTTCCAGGCTCCTATCTCCACTCCAGACCCATATCTCTACTCCAGGAACATGTCTCCTCTCCAGGCTCCTATCTCCACTCCAGGCCCAGATCTCCAGCCCAGGCCCAGATCTCCACTCCAGGCCCATATCTCCACTCTCGACCCGTATCTCCACTGCAGGCCCGTATCTCCACTCCATGCTCATGTCTCTACTCCAGGATCCTATCTCTATTCCAGGTTCATATCTCTACTCCAGGCCCAAATCTCCACTCCAGGCCAATATCTCTATCCCAGGCCCATATCTCCACCCAGGCCCAGATCTCCACTACAGGCCCATATCTCCATTCCAGGCCCAGATCTCCACTCCAGGATCATATCTCCACTCCAGGCCCAGATCTCCACCCCAGGACCATATCTCCACCCAGGCCCATATGTCCATTCCAGGCCCATCCCTCCATGCCAGGCCCATGTCTCTATCCCAGGCCCATATCTCCACCCCAGGCCCATATCTCCACCCAGGCCCAGATCTCCACTCCAGGCCCATATCTCCACTCCAGGCCCAGATCTCCACTCCAGGATCATATCTCCACCCCAGGCCCATATCTCCACTCCAGGCCCAGATCTCCACTCCAGGATCATATCTCCACTCCAGGCCCAGATCTCCACTCCAGGATCATATCTCCACCCCAGGCCCATATCTCCACTCCAGGCCCAGATCTCCACTCCAGGATCATATCTCCACTCCAGGCCCAGATCTCCACTCCAGGATCATATCTCCACCCCAGGCCCATATCTCCACTCCAGGCCCAGATCTCCACTCCAGGATCATATCTCCACTCCAGGCCCAGATCTCCACTCCGGGCTCATATCTCCACCCAGGCCCATATCTCCACTCCAGGCTCAGATCTCCACTCCAGGATCATATCTCCACTCCAGGCCCATAACTCAACCTCCAGGTCCAGATCTCCCCTCCAGGCCCAGATCTCCACTCCAGGATCATATCTCCACTCCAGGCCCATAACTCAACCTCCAGGTCCAGATCTCCCCTCCAGGCCCAGATCTCCACCCCAGCGCTTCCTCCGTCGATTCCCTTCCGGGACTCACCAAAACACGCCAGGCTGACGACCATGGGCGACATGGTGCTGCCGGTGCAGACAGGTGGCCGCGCCCCAGCTCAGCTCAGCAGCGCACAGGATGTTATCTGGCGCCCTGCCCATGCAGTTGACGTGCTGACCACATCATGGGAGGGTGACGTACGCAGGCTCTTCCTACCTTGCATGAGGTGCAGCGGGTGCTCACTCAAGAGTGCAAAATGGCTTCCTGGAAATTGTTCTCACTAGAACTGACACCTTGTGTCCTTCACTATGACCAGCTCAAAACATGTCTGAGATCCAACCTCCCGGACACGAGGTGACTGAAATCTGTGCTGACGTGAAAGCCTTTTATGTATTTCTGTTGTTTTTATTTGTGTTTCAAACTCTTCTCCGTGTATAATATGCGAAATGTCTAATAGGTATTATGAACGTTGTCAGAGCAATTGTGACGAATAAACCATTAAGATGTTTTATACTTGTATTTCTAGTATGACAGCAGAACCAGTTTAAATGATTTAAATACCCAGGGAAGGATTATGCAATTATTTACAATCTTAGAACTGTTCTTCATCAGCAAAACCCACAACATGTCAATTCTGGATTTTTGTCATTTTATGTACAATTAGTCTCATGACCTGAGATTCCAGAGTCCCAGCACATGGTTCGCTCTCTGTCTGTCTCTCTGCCTCCCTCATTTTAAATTGTATGGAAATATCCAGTAACATAATGCTATAAAAAATCAAGTGTCCCCCAGCACTTTGGGAAGCCGAGGTGGGTGGATCAACGGAGGTCGGGAGTTCGAGACCTCCCTGGCCAACTTAGAGAAACCATGTCTCTGCTAAACATACAAAAATTAGCCATGCCTGGTGGTGGGCACCTGTCATGCCAGCTACTCAAGAGGCTGAGGCAGGAGAATCGCTTGAACCTGGGAGGCGGAAGTTGCAGTGAGCCGAGATTGTGCCACTGCAGTCCAGCCTGGGTGACAGAGCGAGACTCTGCCTGAAGAAACATAAAAAAAACGTAGCAAATAGCCTATAGTAAGAAACTAGAGGACTCCAGCTACCAAATTGTAAGGGTTTGTAAAAGCCTACGGAATGTGCAGCATCCTCAAGAGAGCGAACACAGAGAGCCCCTTATCGGAAACCAGTGTCTAAAATACATCCGTGAACACACAGCCCCGTTAGAACTGACAAAGGCTGCCGTGTGGTTTAAGGAGGACTAGAATGTCTTCTCCATAGATAACATGGGCCCGAGGGTTACACATAGAAAAAAATAAATCTACATGTATTCTCACACTATAAAACACTTCTTGTTTTTTATCTTGGTATTGTAAATTTTTTATGATTTATATTTAAAATTGAGAAATAAAAGTTAGATACAGTCGTCCTTCACTATTCGTGAGTGATTGGTTTCAGGATCTCGGCTCAGATACCACAGTCTGCAGGTGCTCAAGCCTCTTACATAAAATGGTCCAGCGTTTGCATATAACCCATGTTCATCCTCCTGTGTACATGAAATCATCTCTAGATTACTTATAATTCCTGACACAGCCTACACACCATTCCGTTTGTGTCCATTCAACATAGTTTTGCTTTTTGAAATTTTGTGGATTTTTTCTCTGAATATTTTTGATTTATAGTTGGCTCAACAAACACCTGTAAACCCCACAGATCTGGAGGAGCGACTGTGTATTTATGGTATGAAAGATGATGTGTTGACATGTGTCCCCGTGGAGATGAGACTAACAAGGCCTATGACTCTACAGATGTTTCATCTTGGAATGGCTCTGCCAGCTTTCCAGGTCTGCAGAGAGTAAGAATATCACTTGTTCATCTGATTCACGATCCTTGCAACCTCCTATGCCTTGCATCGTTAGGTGGAAATTGGACTTCCAGACAGAAATCAGGCTCCACTCTGCCTCCAGAAGCTCAGAGTCCAGGGGTGAGAACCCAGTGCAGAACATATGGGGCTATACGGACATAGTAATGATAACACCAGAAACTTTCAGCGAATAAAGAGTCACATTACCTAAAGGATGAGGGCAGAGGTGTTTATTTGAAGAGGAGAGAGCTACATTGAAATGATAAACAAATTTATAAGTTTCACTGCTGACAGAAGGCTGAAAGATAGTCTGAGGGGAGGTGGAACAGCATGAGGGAAGGTGGAACAGCACGTGTCTAAGTGCCGTGTTAAGAGGGAGCCTCCTGTATGTCTGGAATTGTGAGTTCCTCAGTGTGATCGCAGCCTCCAGTAGGACTAGGAAGTAAGCCAGTAGGTTGGAGAGGTGGGCTGGGGTCAAGTGAAGTGGAGAATTGTGGGCTCAGCAAAGGAGTGTGTTTTCTCTGCAGCAGGCAGTGGGGACCTTAGACATTTGTAAGCAAGAGAGAGGCACGTTCAGATTCGTGGTGTGAGGAAGAGCGATGCCCTAAGATGCAGACTCACACCTTCAGATTCCTGCGGCTGGTACATTGGAACTGTGAAGCCGGTTTTGAGACAGGGCTGTTGTCTCCCTAGAAGACCCTGCAAGGCCTGACGGTGGTGCTCATGGATAGAAGACAACTTTCGATCTGGGCTCAGCATTTGGAAGTTCCGTGTACACACTGGTATCTGTTGGGGGTGTCTTGGGCCTCTGAGAAGGGCGAGTGATTTTTCCCTGTGTGAGAACGCGGTGATCCAGCTGTGCGTATGTCACCTCCTGAGGGTCTTGTTCATCAGAGTCCTAGAGAGAGGGAAATGTTGAGTGAGGGAGGGGCTCACATTCTTCAGGACTATTAGGGAATAAGATTCGATCCACGAGGCTGGGGCGAGGAGGACCTACCTCCCTGTTCACTGTTCTGTCCCCCGCAGGCTCTTGGTCCTTTTCAGCAGCATCTGTAGGAGACAAAAGTCATCAAAACAGCTGGGAGGGCACGTCTGGGTCCTCATTTCATGTGCAGAGTCCAACACACAGGGGAGGCCGTAGGTTCCTGAGGTCCCTCAGCTGCCAACAGCCAGACTCAGACATTCTGTCTCTCTGAGTTCAAGACCCCTTCCCATGAACGGCTCTCAACTGGCATCCCAGTGATTCTGCCTCCCACTTTTTGCCTGTCATGGAACCTTCTCCTGGATGTCAGGGGCTGCAGGGACATGAGGATACAGTTGAGAATCAAGCAATGGTCTGTGAGCTGAAGGCAGGGACAGGGTGTCTGGTGCTCTCTCTAGAAAGCTCTGCCTCTGTGGCTCCTGCCTTGGGCCAGAGACCATCCTGCCGGTGAGGAGCACACACCTTCCTGCTCCCATCCCGCTTCCCCACACGACCCTGAGGTCTCTGGCCTCTGCTTCGTGAGACTTACTCTTTTTGTTGGAGCACCAGCGATGCAGGAGAAAGAAGAAGATGGTGAAGAGGACCATGGCCACTGAGGTCCCAATCAGAACATGCAGGTGTCTGGGGATACCTGGAGGAAGAAGAGACTCCAATAAGAAGCTAATCATAGCAGTTCTTTGTTATGGATTGTCTCTCGTTTCTTGATTGACAGGTAACCATGGGGAATGTCTCCTTAGGACAAGCGGCCTGATGGCGGGAGACCCAGCTTTCTCCTGCTCTGTTTTGAGGAAGGAGGAAGGGGACCAGGAGCCAAGGACAGTGGGAGCCTCTAGAAACTGGGACATGTGAAGAGCAGATTCTCGCCTGGAACCTTCGGAGGGAAGGCAGCCTTGCTGTCACCTTGATTTTAGCCAGTGAGGTGCATTTCATCCTTTGAGCTACAGCACTGTAAAATAATTAAAAAGCCGTTTTGTTTTCATGCACCAATTTTGTGGAAATTTGTTATGGCAACAATAGAAAAGGATTCTAACTGCACGGCCTGAGCATGGGGACATGGCTGAATGAGTCAGTGAGTCGGAGTGTGCGTGCAAGGCTCTTTACTGCAAGGCTCTGGCTCTGCTGAGTCAGCCAGGGTTGCCTCATGACCAACAGGAGTTCATTCCTTGGCAAGTGGAACTTCTCTAAAACACCTCACCATCATTAGATGTTCCCTTCCCTTCCCTCTTTCAAGCCCCCAGGAATTTATCCTCCAGTTAGGAATGCAGGGAGAACACTGCATTTTTCCTAAGAAGGATGTCAGATTTGCAATCATTCTTTCAGCTTGTAGGAGGTCTCAGCTACAGAAAATTAGAGATGAAGAGACTTCACTGAGCCCTGTGCTGGGCCAAGATCCCTTTTGCTGTTGGAGTGTCTGGAGTTCAGAGAGATGGTGGAAAACAGGCCCACGGTCAGAGCTGGGAGGTGCTGAGCCAAGGCTTGAATCCAAGGCTTCCACCTCCCCAGGTTTCCAAAAGCAGAGATAAGAGGGATTCTTTACTCACCGGTTTTGGAGCTTGGTTCAGTGGGTGCAGGCCAACTACGTGAAGGGTTTCCTAGAACAGAGGCAGGAGAGAGGTGAGGAAATGAGGGTGCCTGTCCTGTACTCAAGGGAAATCTTTGAGGTTGGTTCACGGCCAACACTCTGTTATCCAACACTGGGCTCTGGGAGTCCTGGGATCCTCTTCTCCATAATTTTTGTATGTGTTAACCATTGTCTCGAGACTTTAAGATATAGAGAGAAAACAGGAACATCACATTACCTGACTTAAAAATATGTTACAGAGCTGTAGTAAGCAAAACAGCATGATGCTGGCATAAAGAAAAGTGCATAGAACAATGGAGAAAAATGAAGAACACAGATATAATCTATCCGTCTACATTCAATGGTTTTTTTTCTTTTCTTTTCTTTTTTTTTTTTTTTGAGATGGAATCTTGCTCTGTTAACCAGGCTGGGGTGCAGAGGTGCAATCTCGGCTCACAGTAACCTCTGTCTCCTGAATTCAAGCAATTCTCTTGCCTCAGACCCTTGAGTAGTGGTATGACAGGAGCTGACCACCATGCTCAGCTAATTTTTGTACTTTTAGTGGAGACAGGGTTTTACTATGTTGGCCAGGCGGGCCTGGAACTCCTGGTCTCAGGTGATCCATCCACCTTGGCCTCTGACAGTGCTGGGATTGCAGGTGTGAGCCACCATGCCCAGCCAATCCAATGCATTTTGACAAAAGTGTCAAGAACCTACAATCAGGAAAGGACAGTCTTTTCAATAAACGATGCGGGGAAAACGGGTTATCTGCATGCAGGGAATGAAACTGCACCTCTACCTCTCACCATTCAGAAAAGTCAAATCCAAATGAATTAAATACATGAGTCTAAGTCCTGAACCTATGAAACACGTAGAAGAAAATATTGGGCAAATGCTTCAGGACATTTGTTTGAGAAAGGACATTTTGTTTAAAACCTCAAAAACACAAGTAATCAAAGCAAAAAACAGACCACAGGGATTACATCAAACTAAGCAGCTTCTGCACTGCAAAACAAGCAACCAATAAAGTGAAGAGACAACCCACAGAATGCGAGCAAATATTTGCAAACTATGCATCTGAGACGGGATTTATAACTGGAAATATAAGAAGCTCACATAACTCAATAAAACAAAGAATTTAACTAAAAAATGAACAAAAGACATGAACAGGCATTTCTCCACAAGCAAAACATATAAATGGCCATGATGTGTATGAAACACTGTTCAGTATCACTCATTATTAGAGAAATACAAATTAAAATCACAATGAATTTTCATCTCACCCCATTAAAATGTCTTTTCTCTGCAAGACAGGGAAACAAATGCTGGCAAGATGGTAGAGAAAGGAGAATCCTACCAACCCTGTTGGTAGGAAGGTAAATTAGTACAGCCATTAAGCAGAAAAGTATGGAAGTTCTTTAAGAAACTGAAAAGAGGCTGTGCATGGTGGCTCATGCCTGTAATCCCAGCAGTTTCGGAGAGTGAGGCGGGCACCTTGCTTGAGGTCAGGAGTTTGAGAGCAGCCTGATCAACATGGGGGAACCCTGTCTGTTCTAAAAAATACAAAACGTAGCTAGGCGTTGTGGCGTACACCTGTAATCCCAGCTCCCAGGGAGGCTGAGGCAGAAGAATCATTTGATTCCAGGAGGCCTCTGCCTCCCAGGAGGTTGCAATGAGCCTAGATTGTGTCACTTGCCCGCCAGCCTGGGCTACAGAGGAAAGCTCTGCCTCAAAAACAAAAACCAAACAAAAACCAAGCAAAAGACTAAAAAGAGAATTTTCATAGTATTCACAAATTCACTACTGGGTTTACATCCAAAGGAAAGGACTTCAGTGTATGGAAGTTCTATCTGCACTCCCATGACTGTTCCAGCACAGTTCACACTAGCCAAAATGTGGAGTCCACCTACCTGCCCATCAGTGGGTGAACGGATAGAGAGAATGTAGTACATACACACAGTGGAGACTACTCATCCATAGAGACAGTAACATCCTGCCATTTGCAGCCACATGGATGGAACTGGAGCTCATTACAAAGATTCCCAATTCTCACCCTTATGCAGGAGCTCTAAAGTGGATCTCAAGAAGGTAGAGAGTAGTAGAATGGTGGCTACCAGAGGCCAGAAGGAAATGGTGGAGGGTAAAAACAACACAAAACAAAAACCAGAACAGAATATACATGTATTTATGACCACTAGACTTCACACTTAAAAATGGTAAAGGTGGTCAATTTTATAGGTATTTTTAACCTCAACAATTATTTTTTCAAATGAAAAGGAAAGGGTGTAAGGGTTCCTGGTGATGATATGTCTGTGTGGGTGAGAGGCCAGGATGGGCTTCTGGGAAATGGGTAAGGTTGAGGGGCTGAGGGAACCTCTGATCTCCCCAAACTGAGCCCAGTCTCCCTCCTCTGGGTCTGTCCTGACCAGTTTCTCAATCTGCCTGGGTGTCTGGAGCCCTGACCGCGGACCACCACGCAGCCCATGCAGGAGGGTGTGGAGGTGCCCTCTCTGCCATCCTGCATCCTGATCCCACCCTCACACCGAAGCTTGGTCTTCTCTCTGAACCTGTCCATGCTTCTCTCCATCATCAGCAGCAAGTTCCTCAGCTATGGCTCTGGGATCATAAGACATGGGACAGGCATGGGGTTTCCTCACCTGTGACAGAAACGGGCAGTGGGTCACTCGGGTCTGACCACTTGTAGGGTGTGGTACGGAAAGAACCGAAGCATCTGTAGGTTCCTCCGTGGGTGGCAGGGCCCAGAGGGAAGTCGGCCTGGAATGTTCCATTGATGCTTGGCACTGCAGAGAGACTAAGTTCACGGGCCTCCCCCTCCCTGGATAGATGGTACATGTCAAACGAGCACCGGGAGCTGCAGGACAAGGTCACGTTCTCTCCTGCCTGAACCGTTGGACCCGGCTGGGCTGAGAGAGAAGGTTTCTCATATAGACCTGGAAGGAGAAGAGGCAGTTTCCTCAGGGAGGTTCTTCCCTGTCACAGCTCCCCTCACATCTGAGCTGAGAACTCACTCCTCGGATCTATGACCTAATGCTCTCTCTGTCTCTCACCCTCCACCCCATCTCTCTTCAGGTCTATTTCCTCCTTCCACTTTCTCTGTCTCTCTAGGTCTCTGACCTCACTTCCCCAGCCCGAGGTGTGTTTTCCCTTTTTGTATTGTTTTCTTCTCTCTGATCCTCCTTGGATTGTTGACTTGATCTTCCTTTTTCTTTAATTCTGAGTTTCTCACTTTCTGTCTTGTTCATAACCTTCTGCACATTTCTATCTATTATCTATCGATAGATCTATCTATCTACTACCTGTCAATCTATCAATTATCTATGTGTAATCTATACCTATGTATCATGTATCTCTCTATCAATTGTGTATCTATCTATCCATCATCTATCTATTATCTATATCTATGTATCATCTGTCTATTCCCTCTCTATCTGTCTGCCTCTCTGTCTCTATGTATCATCTACGTATCTATGTATCTATCTATGTGTCTATCTACCTATCTGTCTATCGATCCATTTATCTATCTATGTAATCTATCATCATCATCTCTATGTATCATCTATCAATCGCCGTCTAAGTATCTATAACCCATCCACTACCTATCATCTACCTATTTATCATCTATCTATATCTATCTACCCATCTACCATCTGTCTCTTTCCATCTCCTTGTCTTTCTCTGCCTCTCAGTCTCTCTACTTCTATTTGGAATCTCTGCAATCCATCCCCACATCTTTATCTATCTCTGTCTTTGTGCCCCTCCCTCAGGGTTCTGATTTTGGAGCTTTTCTCTGCTTCCTTCCATCATTCTCTCCAC
Source organism: Macaca nemestrina (assembly GCF_043159975.1). NCBI lineage: Eukaryota > Metazoa > Chordata > Mammalia > Primates > Cercopithecidae > Macaca > Macaca nemestrina. The sequence goes on along the minus strand of NC_092144.1, from coordinate 65,023,191 downwards.
TCCTCTGCCCTCTCTTCTGTCTCTTTATGTGTCTGTGAGTCTCTCAGTCCCCTTCCTCTGGGTCATTCTCTGTGTGTTTATGTCTTTGCTTTTTGATGTTCCTGATTTCTCCCTGTGTCTCTCAGGAATCCTATCATATGTGGGGTTATGTGGAATATGAGCCTCAGAATCCAGTCTGGGGACCCCAAGTACACACAGCATACAGGGCTTGGTGTTCTGGGGTCATGATATCCTGGGATGATGACTCTCCACTGTACAGAAGGCAGAGGTGTCAGAACAAACACGGCATCTGTAGGTGCCACAAGGTCTGAGGCCACAGGGGCTGACTCAGGACAGAAATATGGGTGTCCTTGGGTTCTCCTGGTAGAAACGCTTTGTGGAGGTAAAACAGAAATGAAGTTTCTAACCTGTGCCAAGTCTCTGAGCAAAATCAGCACACAAGGACGCCACTCTCTGGGACATGTCTCTCTGTCTGGGTGTCCCCTTTAACTCTTTCTCTCTTTTCTACCTCCCTGTATGGCCCCTGTGTCTGTCCTCTGTTATGACACGTGGTCTGTACTTGTGTCTCCTGTTTCTCTGTCTCTGTTGGTACAGACCTCGCCAAGTCAGTCTCTCTCCATAAGAATCCCACACTCATCTTCCTCATGACCACCTGGGGCTTCCAAGTCCTGGATCATTCACTCTGTGTCCCAGTGACAATGAGAAGAATGTCCGGACACTCTCACCTGTGATCACGATGTCCAGGGGGTCACTGGGAGCTGACAACACATAGGGGGAGTGAGTGACAGAACCGTAGCATCTGTAGGTCTCTGCAAGGTCAGACGTCTTGGAATTGATGGAATAGTTGGCCTGGGAACCCCCACCATGGAGCTCTCCAACAAGGTGCAAGGGCTTCTCAAAGTTCACCTCACTGTGCAGAAAGAAGTGCTCAAACACGGTATCTGACGAACATTGTAGGGTGACCGTCTCTCCTGATTTCACCAGGGGACCTGGGAGGGCCAGGAGGGAAGGTTTTCTGTGGACTCCTAGAAAGAGAGGTTGTGAGTTTAGAAGGCGTCTCCCTTTGTCATCATATCCATGGCACCTGGAACGAGTGAGGGTTCCCCTCCCTGCTGTCTGTCTCTCTCCTCCCTCTCTGTGTCTCCCTGTCTTTTATCCCCTGGTGCAGGTCCCTCCATCTGTGTCCCTCCCTCTTCTCTGTCTGTCTCTAGTAGCCTCGGACGCCCTTCCCACTGGGCTCATCCTCATCGCTTAGGCTGCTGTATCTGTTTCCCACTAATCTCTTTCCTGCTGTCTATGTGGGGGTGGAAGAGGAACCACGGCCAGCTGCATGTCCAGGCTCTTAGCAGCCTGGTTCAACCTGTTGGACAAACTGGAGTCCCTGGCAGGAGGTATGAACTGATCAGTAAGGCAGGCACCAGCGTCCAAAGCCCCTGTCCCTGGTGGGGATTGGGAGCCTCTCCTGCCATGCCTGTGCCTTCTCCATGGCCTCAGCTTCCACAGGGTGGCTCCTGGTGCTGGTTCGAGGAGCATCGACCCCTCCCTATGTGGATGGAGCCTGGTGGTGGCATCAGCGTCCCGCCTCTCCTGATCTCGGGGTTGCCAACCTTCTCCTTGTTTGGTTTCTTTAATTAATTGATTAATTAATTAATTTTTGACACAGAGTTGACTTTTTCACCCAGGCTGGAGTGTAGTGGTGTGGTCTTGGCTCACTGCAACTGCTACCTCCCGGATTCAAGAGATTGAATCCAGTCGTTGGTTTACTCGCACCCACCACCATACCCGGCTATGGTTGTTCGGTTTCTTAACTTGTCCTTGACCATGTTCCTGTGTTGGTTTCCTGTTGCTGTGGCAGAAAATTATCACAAACATGGTGGCAGGAGAGAATACACTGACCCCTTCCACTTTTAGAGTCAGAAATTGGATCCAGTTCTCCCTGTGCTAAGATCAAGGCGTCTACAGAACTGTGTTCCCTCTGGAGACTCAGCGGAGCGGTTCTCTTGACTTCTCCAGCCCGTAGAGGCCACCTGCCATTATGGCTCGTGGCCTTCCTCCACCTTCAAAGCCCACAGTGGCTGATGGAGTCTCCCACGACGCTGCTCTAATCCCCACTCTCCTCCTCCTCTCGTTTGGTGCCTTGTGATTCCACTGAGCCCAGTGGGACAGTCCAGGCCGTCTCCCCATCTCAAGGTCAACTCACAACAATCTGAGCTCCATCTTCCCCTTCAGTCCCCTGCCCTATAGCACAAAGAGTCACAGGCTCCAGGGATTAGAATGTAGCCATATTGTGGACAGTTATTTTCCCATCACAGCACCCATTTCCCTGTATTCAATCCCCCTTTACCCCAAAGACAGTCAGGTCCTGGGTGATGGGACCCTGGTGGACACCCCCAGCAGAAGCTCTGGGATTCAGGAGGTGGGACAAGGAGAAGCCCAGACAGGAGCCCTCTGACCTGTGACCCTGATCGCCAGGGGTTCACTGAGTGCCGACCACTCAGTGGGGGAGTGCGGGTATGAGCCCCGACATCTGTAGGTCCCTGCGTGTGCCTGGGTCACAGGGCCCATGAGGAAGCTCTCCTGGAGTATTCTGCTGTGGAAGACGGGAACGTGGCTTCTGTCGTCTTTGTACAGAGTGAAGTTGGTAAAGTTGTAAAGGCCACGACGATAGTGACACTGAAGAGTCACGTGTCCTCCCTGAGACACCAGAGCGCTGGGCCGGGCAGACAGGAAGGTCTTGTCCTGACCACCTGGGGGAGAAGGAGGCACCACCTTAGAGAGGAGGATGTGGAGTCGCCCCTCCCTCCCTGTGCTCAGAAGATTCTTCCCCTTTCCATGTTTCTAAGGCTCCTACCACACCTGGGTGTCCAGGGCTACAGGAAGAACCCATCCCACATAGATACGGCGTCTCCCTACAACAAAGGTGTCAGCTGAGAACTTTGAACAAGGGCTGAATAAGGGACTCTTACTAGATTTTAACGCTTCAAGATGACTCACATAAAACAACACAAAGTAGACACGGCATGGAGGGCATGTCCTTTGTGAATGGAATATCAGCCAGTGCATGAACTGAGTCCCCATCAGAGATTTGGAATGTCAGGGTCATGGCTGTGGTTTCCCCACCTCTTCTGGTAGAATGACAGCAGCCACACTGCAGCCCTGACCGTCATGCAAACACTGGAGGGTGTGAGTTACACCTTTGTCCTCAGAGGACCTGCTGTTCCTAGCACTGCTTCCCTCCCTTCCTCAGTCGCTGACACCACTTCCTCCCTGCACACCTCAGCTTGGAGCACCCCAAGCTCACCCCGGTCTTCACAGCGCTTGACTCGGCCAAGGGTAAGAAAGGCCAGAGGGGACGAGGTCAGAAGTGTGAGCCGAGCACCTCAGGGTCCCCCCTTCTTAGTTTATGAGACACTGTCTGACAGGACTTCCCTCCTGTTTCAGGAAAATCCCCTTAGGTGGGGAGATGACACCCTAAGGTTTGGGGAAGGACTCACCCGTGTATGGACAGGCCCTCTGGACCAAGAAGAACCCTGGAAAGAAAGATCATGATGGATGATCCATCTGCAGGCAAACCAGGGCCTCCCCTGCTGCCCCCACTGGGCTGTGCGTCTGGGCAGCCAGGCCCTTGCTGGGCTGAAGGTAAACTCACCCTGGCTGCCTACCTGCCCCCGCAGCAGGGATCTCAGCTGCCCAGAGACCCAGCCTCCTGATCCAGATCTGCACCCCAGGCCTAGATCTACACAACAGGCCCATATCTCCACTCCATGCTGATATCTCTACTCCAGGCTCACGTCTCCACTCCAAACCCATATCTCCCCTCCAGGCTCCTATCTCCCCTCCAGGCTCATATCTGCACTCCAGGCCCATATCTCCACTCCAAACCCATATCTCCCCTCCAGGTTCATATCTCCCCTGCAAGCCCATATCTCCTCTCCAGGCCCAGATCTCCACTCCAGGTCCATATCTCCACTCTAGACCCATATCTCTACTCCAGGAACATATCTCCAGTCCAGGCTCCTATCTCCACTCCAGGCCCAGATCTCCAGCCCAGGCCCATATCTCCACTCTAGATCCGTATCTCCACTCCATGCTCATGTCTCTACTCCAGGATCCTATCTCTATTCCAGCTTAATATCTCTACTCCAGGCCCATATCTCCATTACAGGCCCATCCCTCCATGCCAGGCCCATATCTCCACCCCAGGCCCATATCTCCACCCAGGCCCGTATCTCCCCTCCAGGCCCATATCTCCACCCAGGCCCATATCTCCACTCCAGGCCCATAACTCCACCCCAGGCCCCTATCTCCACCCCAGGCCCATATCTCCACCCCAGGCCCATAACTCCACCCAGGCCCATATCTCCACTCCAGGATCATATCTCCACTCCAGGCCCAGATCTCCACTCCAGGATCATATCTCCACTCCAGGATCATATCTCCACTCCAGGATCATATCTCCACTCCAGGCCCATAACTCAACCTCCAGGCCCAGATCTCCCCTCCAGGATCATATCTCCACTCCAGGCCCAGATCTCCACTCCAGGATGATATCTCCACTCCAGGCCCAGATCTCCACTCCAGGATCATATCTCCACTCCAGGCCCATAACTCAACCTCCAGGTCCAGATCTCCCCTCCAGGCCCAGATATCCACCCCAGAGCTTCCTCCGTGGATTCCCTTCCGGGACTCACCAACACACGCCAGGCGGACGACCATGAGCGACATGGTGCTGCCGGGGCAGACAGGCGGCTGCGCCCCAGCTCAGCTCAGCAGCGCACAGGATGTTATCTGGCGCCCTGCCCATGCAGTTGACGTGCTGACCACATCATGGGAGGGTGACGTACGCAGGCTCTTCCTACCTTACATGAGGTGCAGCGGGTGCTCACTCAAGAGTGGAAAATGGCTTCCTGGAAATTGTTCTCACTAGAACTGACACCTTGTGTCCTTCACTATGACCAGCTCAAAACACGTCACAGATCCAACCTCCCGGACACGAGGTGACTAAAATCTGTGCTGACGAGAAAAACTTTTCATGTATTTTTGTTGTTTTTATCTGTGTTTCAAACTCTTCTCCGTGTATAATATGCGAAATATCTAATAGGTATTATGAACATTCTCAGAGTAATTGTGACGAAGAAACCATTAGGATGTTTCATGCTTGTATTTCTAGTACGACAGCAGAACCAGTTAAATGATTTAAATACCCAGGGAAGGATTATGCAAAAATGTACAATCTTAGAACTGTTCTTCATCAGCAAAACCCACAATATGTCAATTCTGGATTTTTGTTGTTTTATCCACAACTGGTCTCATGACCTGAGAGTCCAGAGCCCCGAACTTATGGTTCACTCTCTCTCTGTCTCTCTGCCTCCTTCCTTTTGAATTGTATGGAAATATCCAGTAACACAATGCTGTAGAAAATCAAGTGTCCCCCAGCACTTTGGGAAGCCGAGGTGGGCGGATCAGCGGAGGTCAGGAGTTCGAGATCACCCTGGCCAACTTAGAGAAACCATGTCTCTGCTAAACATACAAAAATTAGCCATGCCTGGTGGTGGGCATCTGTAATGCCAGCTACTCAAGAGGCTGAGGCAGGAGAATCGCTTGAACCTGGGAGGCGGAAGTTGCAGTGAGCCGAGATCGTGCCACTGCAGTCCAGCCTGGGCAACAGAGTGAGACTCCGCCTCAAGAAAATTTTAAAAAGCATAGCAAATTGCCTATAATAAAAAACTAGAGGACTCCAGCCACCAAATTGTAAGGGTTTGTAAAAGCCTATGGAATGTGCAGCATCCTCAAGAGAGCAAACACAGAGAGCCCCTTATCGGAAAACAGTGTCTAAAATACATTCGTGAACACACAGCCCCGTTAGAGTTGACAAAGGCTGCCGTGTGGTTTAAGGAGGAATAGAATGTCTTCTCAATAGATAACATGGGCCCAAGGGTTACACATAGAAAAAAATAAATCTAAACGTATTCTCACACTATAAACCACTTCTTGTTTTTAATCTTGTTGTTGTAAATTTTTTATGATTTATATTTAAAATTGAGAATCATCATTCATTATTCGTGGGTGATTGGTTTCAGGATCTCGGCTCAGATACCACAGTCTGCAGGTGCTCAAGCCTCTTACATGAAATGGCACAGGGTTTGCATATAATCCATGCTCATCCTCCTGTATACATGAAATCATCTCTAGATTACTTATAATTCCTGACACAGCCTACACACCATTCCATTTGTGTCCATTCAATATAGTTTTGCTTTTTGAAACTTTGTGGATTTTTTCTCTGAATATTTTTGATTTATAGTTGGTTCAATAAACACCTGTAAACCCCACAGGTCTAGAGGAGCGACTGTGTATTTATAGTATGAAGATGATGTGTGGACATGTGTCCCCGTGGAGATGAGACTAACAAGGCCTATGACTCTACAAATGTTTCATCCTGGAATGGCTCTGCCAGTTTTCCAGGTGTGCAGAGAGTAGGAATATTACTTGTTCATCTGATTCACGATCCTTGCAACCTCCTATGTGCTGCATCTTTGGATGGAAATTGGAGTCCCAGAGACAAATCAGGCTCCGCCTGCTTCCAGAAGCTCAGATTCCAGGGGTGAGAACCCAGTGGAGAACATATGGGGTTATATGGACATAGTAATGATAACACCGGAAACTTTAGGCAAAAAAAGAGTCATCTATAGAATGAGGGCAGTCACGTTTATTTGAAGAGGAGAGAGCTACATAGAAATCACAACAAATTTTTATAAGGTTTACTGATGACAGAAGACTGAAAAATCGTCTGAGGGGAGGTGGAACAGCATGAGGGAAGGTGGAACAGCATGAGTCTAAGTGCCGTGTTAAGAGGGAGCCTCTTGTATGTTTGGAATTGTGAGTTCCTCAGTGTGACTGCAGTCTCAAGTAGGACTAGGAAGTAAGCCAGGTAGGTTGGAGAGGTGGGCAGGGGTCAAGTGAAATGGAGAATTGTGGGCTAAGCAAAGGAGTGTGTTTTCTCTCCAGCAGGCAGTGGGAACCGCAGACATTGGTAAGCAAGACAGAGCCAGCAGATTTGTGGTGTGAGGAAGAGCAATGCTCTAAGATGCAGAGTCGAGATTTCAGATTCCAGCTGCTGGTACATTGGAGCTGTGAAGCCGGTTTTGAGACAGGGCTGTTGTCTCCTTAGAAGACCCCTTCCAGGCCTGTCTGTGGTGCTCCTCGGCTGGAGACAACGATCTGGGCTCAGCATCTGGAAGCTCTATGTACACGCTGGTATCTGTTGGGGGTGTCTTGGGCCTCTGAGAAGGGCGAGTGATTTTTCCCCGTGTGAAAACGCAGTGATCCAACTGTGCGTATGTCACCTCCCGAGGGTCTGGTTCATCAGAGTCCTGGAGAGAGGGAAATGTTGAGTGAGGGAGGGGGCTCACATTCTTCAGGACTAGTAGGGAATAAGACTATATCCATGAGGCTGGCCTTAGGAGGACTATCTCCCTGTTCACTGTTCTGTCCCCAGCAGGCTCTTGGTCCATTACAGCAGCATCTGTAGGAAACGGAAGTCATCAAAACAGCTGGGAGGGCACGTCTGGGTCCTCATTTCATGAGCAGAGCCCAACACACAGTGGGAGACTGTAGGTGCCTGAGGTCCCTCAGCTGCCAACAGCCAGACTCAGACATTCTGTCTCTCTGAGTGCAAGGCCCATCCCATGAAGAGCTGTCAGTTCCCATCCCAGTGATTCTGCCTCCCACTTTCTGCCTGTCATGGAACCTTCTCCTGGATGTCAGTGGCTGCAGGGACATGAGGATACAGTTCAGAATCAAGCAATGGTCTGTGAGCTGAAGGCAGGGACAGGGTGTCTGGTGCTCTCTCTAGAAAGCTCTGCCTCTGTGGCTCCTGCCTTGGGCCAGAGACCATCCTGCCGGTGAGAAACACACACCTGCGTGCTCCCATCCCTCCTCATCCTCCCTCCCCACACGGCCCTGAGGTCTCTGGCCTCTGCTTCGTGAGACTTACTCTTTTTGTCGGAGCACCAGCGACGAAGGAGAAAGAAGAGGAGGATGGTGAAGATGATGGTGGCCACCGAGTACCTAATCACAATAGGCAGGTGTCTGGTGATACCTGGAGGAAGATGGAAATCCAATGAGAAGCTCACCATAGCAGTTCCTCTTTGAGGATTGTCTCTCATTTCTTGGTTGCCAGGCAACCCCATAAAACATCTCTTTAGGACAAGCACCCACGTGGTGGGAGACCCAGCTTTCTCCTGGTTTCTCAGTTATAGTTTTCATAATAACCACGGAATGTGCCGATGAGACACCTGCTATCGTATGGATATTTGACCCCCCGAAGCTTCACTTTGAAATTTAACCCTGAGTGTGGGAGGTTGGGCCTATCGGGAGGTGTTTGGATGATGGGGGTGGATCCATCATGAATAGATTAATGCTGCCCCACACGACAGGGTTAGCACGTTCTCCCTCTATTAGTACTCTGGAGAGTTGGTTCTTAAAAAGAGCTTGGAAGCTCCATCACACCCCGTTTCTCCCTGTCTTGCTGTGTGATCTCGGTGGTCTCTGCACATGTAGGCCCCCTTCTCTTCTACCAGAGTAGGAGTAGCCTGAGGCCACAGCCAGAAATAGATGCTGGTGTCCTGCCTCTTGTACACCTTGCAGAATCGTGAGTCAACCAATTCTCTTTTCTGTAGAAGTTACCCAGGCTCAAGTGTTCTTTCACAGCCTCAAAAAGGGACTAAGACGGCAACATCCTGAGACCAGGAGGAACGTCCCAGAACAGCCTGGGCTGTCTTCCTGTTCTTCCCAGAGGAGGATGTCATGCAGTGCTTTAGCTCAGTGCTTCCTGTGGCTCCAGGGTACAAAACCCAGGCAGGGCTGCTTTCTGGGTTCCTCCAGCTGCAGTGCAAATGGGGTGACTCCATATGTTCCGAGCAGCTTTTCTGAGCCTTGGGGGACTGGCTCACACTGAAATGCAGGCTTCTGTTGTCACTTGCTGGTTATCCGTTAGTAATGAACCTGCCTATGTCATGTATTCTCTGTGTGTTCTGTCTCCCTGGAGTGACGGTGAGTGACAGAAACTGGCAGAGCCCCAGGTGCAGTATAGGAAGTGTTTAGAGTCTTCTCTGGGAAGACTGGACTAGGATCGATACACAGTGAATGTGCTTTGCAATTTCTATGGCCAGAACCCTCTTGACTCAAACACATTACATTCAGGAAGAAAAGGCATAAAGTGAAATCAAGATCAAAAAAGTGAAGTAGAACTGTCATATATCCAACAGCCAGGAAATAATGATGAAGCTCATGAAGAACGTGCTCCTTTTTGTGATCTCGGGAGTCCTATATTAGGCTGCTGTTCTACCTGAGAGTCCGGAGGAAGGACAACCCCCTCCATCATCTATTGCTTCGGTACAACCTGTCCTTCTGTGAATTCCTACAAAAGGTGACCAGGAGATGGTGCTGGTGCTGGTCTCTGAGTCCAAGGTCTGAGCTCCAAAGAATGTTAGTTTTTACCTTCCCACGGTCTATCTGTGTCTCTTAATGTGATAGGAAGTAGGCGTGATGTGGGGGATTTGGGTGAGGGGACAAGTTTTATGCCACGAACAGAGAACTTTCTCTATTCCAGCGTCTGTGCTGGTGGGTTCGGGGGCCTTTCATATTTCCATATGATCTCAGGCTCACAGAAAGCAAACAGGGAAGACGTTTTTGGCTGATTTTCTAATGGATAAGATAAAGGATCAAAGAAGTCGTTATAGAGAAACAGAAAAATGATAATTGGGATTGAAGTGCCTTTGTCATTCGTGTATGTTATATTAGATTTATGAGTCTTGTATTTTTATTTTTTGTGATGGAGTCTCACCCTCTCACCCAGGGTGTAGTCCAATGACGTGATCTCGGCTCACTGAAACCTCTGCCTCCCGGGTGGAAGCCATTCTCCTGCTTCAGCCTCCCAAATAGCTGGTATTACAGGCACCCGCCACCACACCCAGCTAGTTTTTGTTTATTTAGTAGAGTTGGGTTTGACCATAGTGTCCGGGCTGTTCTCGAACTCCTGACCTCAGTGGATCCGTCCGCCTCAGCCTCCCAAAATGTTGGGTTACTGGTGTGAGCCACCGTTCACAAACTCCTGTGTTACATTATAATAGGTCTCTTCCTTTGCACCACCCCTCATGTATCAATCAGTCCTCTGCCAGGTATTGATTTACATGTAGGAAAAATAAATCTCAGAAAGAAATTAAACAATTAGGAAAAATCAAACCAGGCAAGCCCTCCCTGCGAATTATTCTACCTCACATACACATCTTCTATCCATCCACTTCATTCATTTAGTGTCTAAATACACAACACATTTCACCAGTGGGGCGGCAATTGCCTTTTCCACAGTCTCCTAGATTCCAGTTACGCACCTGGGCCTCCCTTATGTTCATGTCAGTCACTATTAATCATGTAGGGATTCCTAGTTAGCCCGAGGTGAATCCAAGTGCTGTGAGTATAAAACACACACTCCTTGTCCTCCTTAGTTTCCTGTGTGCCCAGTGTGCTCTTCTCTCTCTCCAGTGGTCTTGTAATTCTCCCATCTCATTCCCAGCATTTCAGGCAGAGCCTCTTCCTTCCACATAAGATTGTTTTCACCTTTGTTCCTTCACAGCTGATTGCTGTGTGTGGAAAATCCTTCCGCCAGTCTTCCAGGGGTTGATCAATATTTTTCATAAAGATCACAAGTATTATTTGATCAGTGAGAACTTCTCTGTGACCTGAAATCATACACTCAGTATTATCTGTTATTTATTTTAAATTCTGGCTGGGTGCCCTGGTTCACGCCTATAATCCCAGTACTTTGGGAGGCTGAGGAGGTCAGATGACTTTAGATTGGGAGTTGGAGATAGACTGGGCCGCATGGTGAAACATCGTCTCTACCAACAATCTACAAAAAGAATTAGCCAGGTGTGGCGGTGGGTGCCTGTATCCAAGCTACTTGAGAGGCTGAGGCAGAAGAATCACTTGAACCCAGGAGGTGGAGGTTGCAGTGAGCCAAGATCATGACACTGCACTCCGGCCTAGGGGATAGAGCGAGACTCTGACTTAATAAATACAAATTAATAAATACATAAATAAATAGATTTCATGCACCAATGTTTCCCAATGGATCAGCCATTTATAGGTCCACTTGTGCATTCATTCTCTTTTTCCTCCCGTTTACCTATCTGAAACGTCAGTGTCCCAAGAGCACAGGCCAAATGCATCCTGTTTACTATTTGTGGAAGGCAGGAGAATCCACCCCACCCCAAAAATGTCCCTGTCCTAGCCTACACACCTTGTGAATAAGTGATTTTACATGGAGAGGAGGAATGAAGATTGCAGATGGAATTATGGTTGTTAATCAGCTGAACTGAAAAGGAGGGTATCCTGGATGATATTAGGGAGATGATGAAGATAATCTTGGTGAACCCAATAAAATCTCAAAGTCCTTAAGAGATGAGGAAGAAAGCAGAGGAACATTCAGAGAAAGAGGCGTGGACAAGGAAGAAGGGTCTGAGTGATGCCATGTGAGATGTGACCAGTCTTTGTGGGTTTTGAGGAAGGAGGAAGGGGACCAGGAGCCAAGGACCGTGGGAGCTTCTAGAAACTGGGACATGTGGAAAGCAGATTCTTGCCTGGAACCTTCAGAGGGAAGGCAGCCTTGCTGTCACCTTGATTTTAGCCCAGTGAGGTGTATTTCATCCTTTGAGCTACAGCACTGTAAGATAATTAAAAAGCCGTTTTGTTTTCATCCACCAATTTTGTGGAAATTTTTTATGGCAACAATAGGAAAGGATTCTCACTGCCCAGCCTGAGCATGGGGCCATGGCTGAATGAGTCAGTGAGTCGGAGTGTGCGTGCAAGGCTCTTTACTGCAAGGCTCTGGCTCTGCTGAGTCAGCCAGGGTTGCCTGATGACCCACAGGAGTTCATTCTTTGGCAAGTGGAACTTCTCTAAAACACCTCACCCTCATTAGATGTTCCCTTCCCTTCCCTCTTTCAAGCCCCCAGGAATTTATTCTCCAGTTAGGAATGCAGGGAGAACACTGCATTTTTCCTGAGAAGGATGTCAGATTTGCAATCGTTCTTCCAGCTTGTAGGAGGTCTCAGCTGCAGAAAATTGGAGATTAAGAGACTTCATGGAGCCCTGTGCTGGGCCACGATCCCTTTTGCTGTTGGAGTGTCTGGAGTTCAGAGAGATGGTGGAAGACAGGCCCACAGTCAGAGCTGGGAGGTGCTGAGCCAAGGCTTGAATCCAAGGCTTCCACCTCCCCAGGTTTCCAAAAGCAGAGATAAGAGGGATTCTTTACTCACCAGTTTTGGAGTTTGGTTCAGTGGGTGAAGGCCAACTACTTGAAGGGTTTCCTAGAATAGAGACAGGACAGAGGTGAGGAAATGAGGGTACCTGTCCTCTACTCAAGGGAAATCTTTGAGGTTGGTTCATGGCCAACACTCTGTTATCCAACACTAGGCTCTGGGAGTCCTGGGATCCTCTTCTCTATAATTTTTGTATGTGTTACCCATTGTCTTGAGACTTTAAGATATAGAGGGAAAACAGGAGCATCACATTACCTGACTTAAAAATATGTTACAGAGCTGTAGTAAACAAAACAGCATGACGTTGGCATAAAGAAAAGTGCATAGAACAACGGAGTAAAATGAAGAACACAGATATAATCTATGCGTCTACATTCAATGGCTTTTTTGTTTTTTTGAGATGGAATCTTGCTCTGTCATCCAGGCTGGAGTGTAGAGGTGCAATCTCGGCTCACAGCAACCTCCGTCTCCTGAATTCAAGCAATTCTCTTGCTTCAGACTCTCGAGTAGTGGTATGACAGGTGCTGACCACCATGCTCAGCTAATTTTTGTACTTTTAGTGGAGACAGGGTTTTACTATGTTGGCCCGGTGGGCCTTGAACTCCTGGTCTCAGGTGATCCACCCACCTTGGCCTCTGAAAGTGCTGGGATTGCAGGTGTGAGCCACCATGCCCAGCCAATCCAATGCATTTTGACAAAAGTGTCAAGAACCTACGATCAGGAAAGGACAGTCTTTTCAATAAACGATGCGGGGAAAACGGGTTATCTGCATGCAGGGAATGAAACTGCACCTCTACCTCTCACCATTCACAAAAGTCAAATCCAAATGGATTAAATACATGAGTCTAAATCCTAAACCTATGAAACACATAGAAGAAAATATTGGGGAAATGCTTCAGGACATTTGTCTGAGAAAAGGCATTTTGTTTAAAACCTCAGAAACACAAGTAATCAAAGCAAAAAATGGACCATAGGGATTACATCAAACTAAGCAGCTTCTGCACTGCAAAACAAGCAACCAACAAAGTGAAGAGATAACCCACAGAATGGGAGCAAATATTTGCAGACTATGCATCTGAGATGGGATTTATAACTGGAAGCTCACATAACTCAATAAAACAAATAATTTAATTAAAAATGAGCAAAAGACTTGAACACACATTTCTCCACAAACAAAACATATAAATGGCCATCATTGAACTTGAACACACATTTCTCCACAAACAAAACATATAAATAGCCATCATGTGTATGAAAGTGTTCAGTATCACTCATCATCAGAGAAATACAAATGAAAAATCACAATGAATTTTCATCTCACCCCATTAAAATGGCTTTTATCCATATGACAAGCAAAACAAATGCTGAGGGAACCTCTGATCTCCCCAAACTGAGCCCAGTCTCCCTCCTCTGGGTCTGTCCTGACCAGTTTCTCCATCTGCCTGGGTGCCTGGAGCCCTGACCGAGGACCACCATGCAGGCCATGCAGGAGGGTTTGGAGGTGCCCTCTCTGCCATCCTGCATCCTGATCCCGCCCTCACACCAAGGCTTGATCTTCTCTCTGAACCTGTCCATGCTTCTCTCCATCATCAGCAGGAAGTTCCTCAGCTATGGCTCTGGGATCATAAGACATGGGACAGGCATGGGGTTTCCTCACCTGTGACAGAAACGGGCAGTGGGTCACTCGGGTGTGACCACTTGTAGGGTGTGGTATGGAAAGAACCGAAGCATCTGTAGGTCCCTCCGTGGGTGGCAGGGCCCAGAAGGAAGTTGGCCTGGAAAGTTCCATTGACACTTGACACTGCAGGGAGCCTAAGTTCATTGGCCTCCCCCTCCCTGGATAGATGGTACATGTCAAACGAGGTCTGGGAGCTGCAGGACAAGGTCACGTTCTCTCCTGCCTGCACTGTGGGGCCCGGCTGGGCTGAGAGAGAAGGTTTCTCATATAGACCTGGAAGGAGAAGAGGCAGTTTCCTCAGGGAGGTTCTTCCTTGTCACAGCTCCCCTCACATCTGAGCTGAGAACTCACTCCCCCGCTCTATGGCCTAATGCTCTCTCTCACCCTCCAGCCCCTTCTCTCTTCATGTCTATTTTCTCCTTCTGCCTTGTCTGTCTCTCTAGGTCTCTGACCTCACTTCCCCACCCCGAGGAATGTTTCCCCTTTTTGCATGGTTTTATTCTTTCTGACCCTCCTTGGGTTGTTGACTTGATCTTCCTTTTTCTTTAATTCTGAGTTTCTCACTTTCTCTCCTGTTCACAACTTTCTGCATATTTCTGTCTATTATCTAT